>NC_067482.1:95258003-95440503 GCF_947179515.1 Apodemus sylvaticus | reverse complement strand
TGTCCTCATGGCTGGGCAGCCTGCTTTGTTTTATAGCACCCAGGGCCACCTGCCTCAGGGACTGAGCCAGCCTGGGCCATAGAGCGAGCTATCACCTCACCTAAGCAAACCTCTGAATTTTAGTTGTTGTCCAAACTGACGACATCAAATAGTTGTTGTCCACACTGATGATATCAAATAGTTGTTGAAAGCATGTTCTTTTATTGAAAAAGGAAGTAAAGGCATTTAATGACAGAACTGAAGACTTACATGGAAAATATTTCTGATAAAATAGAAGAGATATATAGATAAAAACACGTTAAAATTGAAGAGATATATAGATAAAAACACGTGAAAATTGAAGAGTAAAGTGGTAGACATAAAAACATTGCTAAATTAATTGAAAAAGGAAGTAGAAACATTTTATGATAGAATTGAAAATTTACAAGGAAAATATTTCTGGTAAAATTGTAGAAAAAAGTAGAAAAACATGTTAAAATTGAAGATTGTCATGGAAAATTTTATATAGATATAATGATGGTAGGCATAAAGATATTACTAAGTTGATTGAAAGTAGAATTATAAAAATTTTCTGATAAAGTTTAAGATTTACATAGAAAATATTTCTGATAAAATTGAAGAAATTAATAGAAAAACATGTTAAAATTGAAGATTATCATTTTTCATGTAAATCTTTAATTTTATCAGAAAATGTTTCTACTTCCTCTTTCAATTAATTTAGTAATTTTTTATGTTGACCATCTTGTCTGCATTATCTTTCATGATAAACTTCAATTTTCTACATATTTCTTCTATTTTATCAGAAATGTTTTCCATGTAAATCTCTGATTTTATGACAAAATGTTTTTAATTTCACCTTCAATTAATTTAGAAAGGTTTTTTATGTCTACCATTTTATCTGTATAATTTTCCATGAAATGGTCAATTTTAATGTGTATTTTATTATATTTCTTGAATTTTATCAGAAATATTCTCCGTGTAAATCTTTAATTTTACCTGAAAATGTTTATAATTCCATTTTCAACCAACTTAGAATTACTTTTATGCCTACCATTTTATCTGTATAATTTTTCCATGATAATCTTCAATTTTAACATGTTCTTCAAATAGTTAGTTGTTAAAAGCTTGTTTACGAAGCCGGGTGTGATGGTGCATGCCTTACTCCCAGCACTCGGGAGGCAAAAGCAGGTGGTGTTCAAGGTATGAGTTGGAGGCCAGCCTGATCTACAAAGAGAGTTCTAGGATAGCCAGGGCTACACAGAGAGACCCTGTCTCTAGAAACCAACCAACCAACCAACAAGCTAGCTTATTCCTTCACATACAAAGTATCTCTTATTGTTAATCACTAATGACCCCAGCACGTCTCTCTCGGATGACTTAGGTACCAACTGGACCGGTTTTAGGAGAAGTTTGAAACAGACAAGCCAAATTCAGACCCCGTCAGTGGTGTTTCTCTTGCTCAGAGTCACATAAGCCAGCTCTCACTGCATACGCGCCTCCTTACGTGACTGCTGTTATTCGGAGGAAAGAACTGATGTTTGGTTTGGCTTGGCTTGGTTCTGTGAGGCATCATCTCATGTAGCCCAGGCTGGCTTTGAACTTGCTACGCAGCCAAGGATGATCCAGAACTCTGTATTCTGTGTCTGGATCTCCCAGGCACTGTCAGGGCAGCTTTAGCACATCCCACTTTAGTGTCCTGATGACTGAAAACAGTGTGTTCACTCTGTCCGGGCGTGGGCTGGAGTGCACGCAGGCAGTTCACAGAAGGGAAGCTTCCGCGAGCAGTACACAGCCTAAGGGGGGCCTCGCCCAGTTGAAAACCAAGTAGTGGCAAGTTGGTTATTCAGTGGATGCCTGTGAGAACAGGGTCCTTATCCCCAGCACTTTCGCCCTCGAGGGCTGTCCGTCAAAGCTGTGATAATGAAACTGTCTTCCTGATATCTCCAGAAGTGTTTCCTGGGTCGCCATTGGTGCGGGAGCAGGGTTGGTGGCTTCCCTCTAGACCGTTGGTGGAAACAGGAATTGGTATGGCCACTTCAGAGAACAATTCTGCACCATCTCCTAATGTTTAAAGTCGCCTCCAAATCAGCAGGGCCCCAACTCGCTGTCCTGACCCAGAGCACACAGGCATGTGGGCACACACAGACAGGCCTCCTTACAAAGGTGAGAGCTTAGCAGGGCAGCCCGGTGCTACCACTGAGGAAACACTCACCACAAGGTCCTGAAGCTACGCAAGCTTGATCCCACCCCTCAGGAGGTGGAGGATCAGGAGGCCAAGAACAGCTTTGGCTTGTCGTGATCCTGACTCAAACCCAACAGTAATAACAACACAATAGTGTGTCAAGGGTAGAAACAACCCAAATATCTATCAGTAGTAGGCAGGTAGAGAAACAAACGGAGTGGTGCTCAGCCTTATAAAAATGATATTCTGACATATCCCACAAGATAGTATAACTACATATAACTGCAACGTAAAGACATGAGGCTGCCGGGAAAGGCCACAGAAAGACAAGGATGTGTGTTCTGCTTTTGTGTGGTGACAGCAGCGGTTACCAGAGGCTGGCTGGGGTGCAGGGCATGGGAGCTGCTGTATTTGAGAGCAGAGCTTTACTCTGGAGTGATGGAGACACGTCTGTTCCGGGCTGGGTGGTGAGAATGACTGCCCAACAATTCAAATGTACTCACTGGCAATCAACTCTCCATATAATGAGTGTTTCCATGATAAATTTTATATGTGTTGCATCATCATTTTTTTAAACTTCATTTTTATATCATTTTTTTATTTCTTTATTTACATTTCAAATGTTATCCCTTTTCCTGGTTTCTCCTCCAAAAAACACCCTATCCCACCCCCCTCACCAGCCCACCCACTCCCGCTTCCCTTCCCCTACACTGGGGCATCGAGCCTTCACAGGACCAAGGGCCTCTCCTCTCACTGATGTCTGACCAGGCCATCCTCTGCTACATATTCGGCTGGAGGCATGGGTCCCTCCATGTGTAGTTTCTATAATTTATTCCTTTTCTCCCTTCAAAAGGGAAAAACATCTTCCTCTCCTGGCAGTGTTCCCAGAATATCATTGTTACTGATTTTTTCCCACGGGATCATGTCTTCCAAGCCACAAAGAATGTAAAACTTCACGGAAGCCCTGGGCTGTGTTCATTTTGTATCACAGCAGGTCTGTGGGATTCTTGTATTTCTGAGTTCTCAGGACAAGTCTGAGCAAAGCTAAAAGTGGACCTCATGGTCGCACGCACAGAGCCTTTCATTTTTAAATCTCTGCCTTGTGCTGTGTAGTTGCTGGCAATCAGTCAGTTAGGAACAAGGCAGAGTCAGGTATAATGGCACTCAGCCCAGCACTCAGGAAGCTGAGGCAGGAGGATCGCAAGCTCCAGGCTAACTTGTACTGTATAGTGAGACCTTGTGTAAAAGGAAGGACAGGGAAGACGGAGAGGAAGAAGAAAAGAAAGGCATGTGTATACCAGAGGGAGGACTCTAACAGTGTGGGAGCACTCAACTGTAAGATGATCATCTTCATTTTTTCTCAGTCACACAAACTGTTTATTAAAAGAAAAAAAAGTCACCCCACCTCATCTTGTGTGTGTGTGTTTAGAGTTACTCTATGGGAGGCTCGGTATTCCCAGCCTCCTCACCTCCCTGATGAGTATCTATGCTGATTCCTAGGTACGTACCTATAGGCATCATGTTCCTGATCGGAAGCAAGATTGTAGAAATGAAGGACATCATCACGCTCGTGACGAGCCTCGGGAAATACATCTTCGCTTCTATACTGGGCCATGTTATCCATGGAGGAATTGTTCTGCCTCTTGTCTATTTCGCTTTGACGAGGAAAAACCCGTTCACATTCCTCCTGGGCCTCCTCACCCCATTTGCGACAGCTTTTGCGACCTGTTCCAGGTGAGTGGGCTCAGGAATCAACAGAATGGGTGTGAGCCAGGTGAGCCCAGTGATTCTCTTGGGAACAACTGAGGCACGATGTGGCCCTGAGGGGAGCCCACGTGAATAGTGTAACAAGTGAGTCCTGGAGGTCAGGTTTGAGTCCTGTGGGACTTGACAGTTACATTGGAAACTTTGGAAGCCGTCTGGCTGGCTGCCTTCATTTCCAGGGAAGGTAGCCGGACACTAGCTGAGACACTGTACCCGAGTGTTCCGGGGTCTGGCTGGGATCCCGCACCCGTGTGTTCCCGGGTCTGGCTGAGACACTGCACCCGCGTGTTCCAGGGTCAGGCTGGGATCCCGCACCCATGTTCCGGGGTCTGAGCTGAGTGGTGGTGTTCACCTGGCTGGGGACCGTTTGCATGTTTGGTTGTTTTCCCCATCTCTAGCTCCGCGACCCTTCCGTCTATGATGAAGTGCATCGAGGAAAACAACGGTGTAGACAAGAGGATCAGCAGGTTCATCCTCCCCATTGGGGCCACGGTCAATATGGATGGAGCAGCCATCTTCCAGTGTGTGGCCGCGGTGTTCATTGCCCAACTCAACAATGTGGACCTGAACGCGGGACAGATTTTCACCATTCTGTGAGCCCGTTACTCTATCCTACACTGTTGGGCCTGTCGTAAGACTTTGCTGTGTGTGTCCGAGATTTCCTTTGGGGAAAAGGATAATGCCTTGTTTACGTGGTGATAGACAGGAAGCCCAGGATGCAGGTGAGGACAGGGCGCAGTATAATCTCCAAAGCCCATCCCTAGTGAGCTTCAGCCAAGCAGCATCTCCCAAAGACTCCAGAGCCTTCCAGCACAGCTGCCAGCTCAGAAACAAGCATTGCAAACAGCCTATAGGGGACATTTCCGCTTCAAACCACATCAGTTCTGCCTTGTGTATAATGTGTGCATATTTTCCTCAATACTTGAAATCATTCCTAGATCCCTAATGTACGTAATGTAATGTATGTGCTGAGGGAGACGCTGCAATACTGGGTCATTAAGCAAGAAGAAAGCACATGTTCACAGGTGTGCAGGAGGTACGGTCTGGTTTCAGGATTTTTGGGTCAGCGGTTAGTTTAATTTGTGAGCACAGACCAGGAGAGTGTGAGGTCTGAGTGTACTTGGAAGATGTATCGTCTCTCAAGCCCCTAGAGTGTGTTTGGTGTTTATAAGTCACGGCTGCGATGCGCTGTAATTCCCCGGGGCCCCTCCGTTCTCCGTCCTCAAGGCTGCCTTTGCTTTGCTCTACCCTAGAGTGACTGCCACAGCGTCCAGCGTTGGAGCCGCAGGGGTGCCGGCTGGAGGCGTCCTCACCATCGCCATCATCCTGGAGGCCATCGGATTGCCCACTCATGACCTCTCTCTGATCCTGGCTGTGGACTGGATTGTGTAAGTAGCTGATACCAAAGACCCTAGAATAAAGAAAGTCTGTTGAGGCCCCTGAGTACTTGATGCGCCGCTAGACACGGTGCATGCGGAGACACTTAAAACTACCTTTGCTTTGGAAGGCCTCTGTAATTAAGCCAGATTTCTAACTGTGAGAAGTCAACAATATAGCAGACAAGAGCCCATGAACGTCCACAAATGGTGGAGAGCCAACCATTCAGGACTTCTGTAGTATTCTGTAGTATTCTGTAGGTTCCGGGGGCTGTGCAGAGTAGAGTGTCAGTAACTGGAGCAGTGCTTGGTCCTGGCCTGGAAATGTCTGAGGAATGCTTGCCATGCAAGGAGAGCGTGCACACGCCCTGTGCTCGGACTCAGGAGAAGCTAGGCAAGGAGGTGACCAGGCTAGCCCCACAGTTTCTTACAGACACACGAGTGTCTGGAGGCTGGTCACCTGAGCCTTCTGATACTTCATGCAGGTATAAATAATACTGTTCTATAAGAAAGTTGACTGAGGCAGTGCTGTGGGAGAGCAGAGCCCAAGAGTAAGAAAAGGAGCGTTTAGCCCGGCTCTGCCCTGTAACTGTGTGTCTTGCTGTCATAGCGGAAATCTTACCAGTCATGGTGGAAGAGTAAATGAGTCACCGTCCTGTACAGTGAAGAGAACGTGGGGCACATGGGACAGCATTCAGCAAACGTTAGTGAGGAGGGCAGTCCTGCTGGGCTGGCCATAGCCAGGAGGAGAGACACCGACTTCAGGTGGTGGGCACAGGTCTGCCATGATGAAGCCTAAGGCTCTTCACAGAATAGGATAAAATGTCTAATAAAGACTCCCAAGCTTCTGAACCTCATCAGAAGGAGCTCCATCCCGTGCTAGACAGGACCAGAGCCAGTCAGGGGTCGTCTGTCTCCTCCTCTCTTCCATGCCCAGAGAATGTATCTCAGAGGTGCTCAGCCTGCGAGGGAACTGGCAGCCCTACTGGCACCCAGCAGAGGGCTCCAGCCCTCCAGTGCCCTTGGGGAAGATGACACCATTTTTCCCCATCTTCAAAATGACTACAGGACCTTTGCTGAGTTTCAGTGACTGAGGTGGATGTTGAGCTAATCTGTGCTAAGTAGGCTGTGGGAAAGACAGGCCTGTTCTCTATGGCGTGCTTGCCCACAGCCATGGAATGCGCATGCTGTTGGTACCCAGGACTGAAGTTCAGGCACACTGTAACACTGAGGGGAACCCACGACCGTGACTCCTCTCTCCTCCCAAACGCGCGAGCTGTGGAAAGATGGCCGGCAGGAACTAGACTGCACATCAGATCCCGAGTGTGGAGCATGCTCGCTGCCTTGGTTGCTACCTTCAGCTGCTCTTTTTTCTGACATTTTCTACAACGAGCACTTGTTACTTTTCTAAGAGTAAATGCTGCGCAGAGAAGATGATTTAGCGCAAGCCCGCCCTCCAGCGTCCCAGCCACATCAGCAGGGCTCCTGACTAGGGTGCTGAGGAAACGGGGAACAGGACAGACAGACACTGGAGAAAGGACAGGCATACAGGCAAGGAAAAAGGGGAGGCTAGGCTTGGACAGCGCCCCAGCGCCCAGGAAGTTCAGGAAGGCGGGGTTATTGCATGTAGCTGAGTCAGGGTCGCAGCCTTTATGGTATGCGGCTGAATGTGGAGGCACGTTCAGCTCACCTGGGAAGGAACAGACTGCACGACAGCCGACTTCAGGCCATAAATGTGTCGGCGTCAGCAGGCTCACACAGTGAGGGAAGGAAGGCTTTGCCATCCTGTCTGAACCTCGCTCACTTGGCTTTCCACTCTCGTGGGTCTGAGGCGGTGCGGCCATGCCCACGTCAGACAACACACATCTGCTCAGAACCTCCCTTGCCCCCTACAAGCCCCGTAGCCACCAGGCTGCCTGTGGCAGCACCATCGCCTGATGACTCATCAGTCCCTTCCCGTTCTGTTTCCACCAGGGACCGGACCACCACTGTGGTGAATGTGGAAGGCGATGCCCTGGGAGCGGGGATCCTCAACCACCTGAATCAGAGGGCCGTGAAGAAAGGTGAGCAGGAGCTGCAAGAAGTGAAGGTGGAAGCCATTCCCAATTCCAAGTCTGAGGAGGAGACGTCGCCTCTAGTGACACACCAGAACCCGGCAGGCCCCGTGGCCGTTGCTCCTGAACTGGAATCCAAGGAGTCGGTGCTGTGATTGGGCGGGATCTTGGGCCGGCCTGCTAGGACCAGCAACCCATCCTGGTAGCCTGCCCCATTGGCGTGGGCATGGCCCTCACAGACTCTCCACAGGCACAGAGCTGCCAGGCCAGGACTGCTTCCTGAGGACTAGAACACTCTGATGTTTGTCTCCGTGGATCCATGTCTCAGCTGTGGATACACCTTGACTCTACTTGGAAACCCCCTTGAGCTGCCAGGCCTGAGGGATTCCAGGTCCACGGAGGCCTGGAGATCAAGGTTGTGGGGATGCGGATGGATTGTTCACGGTCCCCCTGGAGCTCTGCATCTGGTGGTTTCCGGGCAAACCAGATTTCCGGGTTTATAGTTGTCTATCACGTTGTCTCTGCAGCAGCAGACACTGAAGAGCTTCCCAGAGTCTGAGACTGAGCTGGAATCTGCTGAGCTGCGCTGGCTTAAGGGATTATGCTCCACTTGTGTGGGCGGCTTCTAAGGGACCAGAGGTGAAACAAGTGAGACATACTGTGTGGGGTGGTTAGCACACCTGGGGGCTCGGCTTGAGCAAACCATGAACTCCGAGGTCAGGGGCAGACTGGGGAGCACCCTAAAGAAGATGGGACAGGACTGGTCCCATTCTAGACCTGAGGCACTTCTCTGCTCCTGCTGAGTGAGGCCTGGCCTTCACCAGCACTTCCTGTCCTTTCCCATTTGGATTTAGTCGCAGACCGTAGGACCTCCTCCTCTGGGAGGGGCGGTGTGGTCACTACACTGCCGACTCATGTTGGTCTGTCAGTCTACTACTGGTTTGACTGGGTCCTTCCTAAAATGAGCTACAAAGTCATATATACTCCCCAATAAACCCACACGCTAACCAAGGCTGAGCTCTGTCCCCAGGCCCCTGTCTGGTTTCCACAGTACATTACTTGCTCGTGTGAGACTATGGTTAGCCCTGGGTAACCTGTCTCATGTAACCTGCCTCTTGCCTACTTCGCTGAGGTCTGATAAGGCTAAGGATAAATTTGTGGATATTGTTGTTTTGCTTCTGGGAAGTCGAGTTCCAGCGCCTGTGAGAGCCCGGTTCCCCGAGAGACAGCGTTCCCCATGAAGGCCGCCTGCCGGCATGAGCAGCTTTCCAGAACTGTTATCCTCATCCTTCAGAACTCGAGCTCTGAAGAGATGTGAAGCCTCTTCTTAACAAGCTACCAACTTCTACACATTTCTGGGTACCCAACTGTGTTGTTACTCTGAACCCACAGTTTCTGCCAACCCCTCGACTAACAGGAGATTAAGTCCCTAAGTCATCGGCTTCCCTCCTTCCCTTGCTTTCTCTGCTGTGTTATCACCGGACCCATGCATACTTGGGACAGATCTGTTTTAAAATGGGGCCTGTGCCTGAGCGGAGGGGCGGGCGAGGAGCAGAGCCCAGGCGGCCAGGGTGAAGGCCCACGGGCGAGGAGCAGAGCCCAGGCGGCCAGGGTGAAGGCCCAGCTCTCTAAAGCAACTGAGCCACTCCGCTCTCCCTTGGGGCCAGGAACTCAGCAGGGAGTGGCAAACCTTGTTGCCAACACTTTTTTAAAAAGGCGAATCAATCACATTGTTTGATTATGAGTAAGCATTTGATACTTTTTTAAGTTTCAGTGGATCTTTTCCTCTGTACTTACCTATACTTTATGTATCTTTGTGTGTGTGTGTGTGTGTGTGTGTGTGTGTGTGTGCGCGTGCATGTGCGCACTCGGCTTGTAGCTCCAAGCAAGTCTGAGTTTGGATAAAGGGGAACTAAACTACAATTATGTCTTTGGCATCCTGATATTCTCATTGCTAAAGAATATCATTAAGTAGGGATTGGAGTTGGACAGGGAAGCACACCGGGTGGACACTCAGGTCTCAACCTGGACCCACAGTGATGAGTGCGGCTGTGGGTGGAGGAAGATGCTCTGCCTGGGATCTCCCTCTTGGAAGCCAAAAGAGGAGGCGGTCCCGCGCCTCCCCGAGTTCTGGCTCTCAGAGAAGCTGATGGAGTTTTGTAACAGGGAAGACACCACCACAACTGTCTGAAATGTCTCCTGGCTATTTTTCTAACATGTTCATCTCTTGATGTTTTGTGTATGTGTGACATTTGCCTTAAAACATAGCACAGCCATCAAAAATGAGTACCGTATTTTTACTGGCACCTGCCTGTCTTTGAGTCCTGTCTTGTATTTGGTAGAGCATCCAAGGGGGTGACCTCGGGCATCTGAATCCAGTCTTCCTTTCCCTCTTCAGCCAGCATGAGACCCTGGGGTAGGAAGGATGGTTCCTCAGAAGGGAATCCTCTGATGACTGGTGTCGCGGTCCTGCCTGCGGCTGCCTGCCATGTTTTAGAGACATGACATTAAGCTGTGTGTTGCTTTCTCATCCTCTATGATTAGGGCTCTGACATCCTGCCGTCTGGCAGAAGTTAGGGCTTGCCACAAGCCTCCAACATTAAGTGTCGTCGGAACAACTGGGTTGACAGGAGTTAATTAAGCATCCATGCTAAGCCAGGCACCAGAGCAGTAACAAGCCCCAAACATTTCCTGGGCAAGTTCCCATTACAAAAGCCCTACAGGCAAGCGGGTGCCCATGCTTGCTGTACGTGGGTCACAACCACACCCAACTCACTCTCTTACATAATCTCGTCTTCCTTTTTTGAAAACCAAGGTTTTGTTTTTGGAGACAGGGCATTACTGTGTAACCTAAGTAGTCCTGAGCTGACGAGACTCCTGCCCCCAGCTTTGCAAGCACTGGATGACGGGCATGCAGCATCTTGCATCATGCTGTTTTCAGTGACGTCACTTCCTGCACAGCTGGGAACTCTAGAAACCCACACAGGAAACTGTGGTTGCAGACCCTGATCTCTAGGGGAAATGGATTCCCGTTTTGTATATCACCAGTTCTTCATATAGCATGGAAATTGGCTTTAATTCCTATGGATGGAAAGGTTTGCCTAGATCAAAGGTGGGATGGCAGCTGGGACAATTTAGACTCTTCCCATTGAGGTGTTCCAAGGTTGAAATTAGTATCTGGTGATTCTGCTTTCCCAGGTAGTCAGAGCAAGAGCAACTGTCCCATTGGCATGAGCCACCTCTACCCCACTGTTTGGGCAGGTCTGTTAGAATTTGCCTGCTCAAAGGAAATTTCCGTTACCTCCACGAATGATCCAAACCACACCGCCAGGGGGATCAGGAACTGTCAGTTCTCTGATCAGGCCACATTCCCCTCCCATGCCTCAGGCTCCTCAGACTAAGGTAGATCATAGCTGTAGCAGTGACTGGCCACTGTGAGGAGCAGATGGGCTTCAGGAGTGTTAGTCTTCAGGAAGTGACTGGAGCATTGAACGTGCTATGCACACACTGATTGTCACATCGAATAGTAGCCAGGAATGTTCCTCATCTGTAGGTGTCCCTTTGTGGCTGGGTCCATATTTTGCAAAGTTTTTTGTGAGGAGACCAACACCTATTTATCCAAATAGGACACCAACAACAGACCAAAGATTCCACTTAAGTCTAGCTTGGGAAACAATAGGTTTAATTAGAATTACATAAAGAATCATGGGCATCTTATGAACAACTACACCACTGAAGGAAATAGAAATACCTCTCCTCCCACAAGCCTTGACTGCCTGTAAATCTTGGGTTGGAGCGTGCCTCATGAGTGCTCCTGCCTGCTCCCCCAGTCCTGGAAAGTTAATGGGCCCAACCTTGTGCAGGTCTCCTTCAGGCAATTACAGCTGCTGACACAATGGCCAAGTTATGCCTAGGAGACTGTCCCACAACCCTCCACCCCTTTATCCAGCTTCCATTCTCTCCACTCCCTGTTCCTGATGTCCCCTGTACGACTGGGCACTCAACAGTCACCTCTTGGAACTGGGACAACTTACGAGTCTCTGCACTAACTGCTACCCTTCTAAAAGGAAGCCTCTCTGACTAGATGCGAAAGCAGTGTAGTCTATGGACATAAGCATAAAGGTTTAGAAGGCACCTTGACAGATGTATCATGTCCAGTTAGCAAAGCAACAGCTATAGCTTCCTCCCCAAAGTTTATGACCTCTTAGCCCCAGGCTTCTGACCAGATGTGAAATTCCCTGTGCAGAATGGGCCTGAAATCCAATCAGAAGGCAGCTGGCCACACTCATAACAGTCCATCACGACTGAACCATTGGGCCCATCTTGTCTGGAATTTTGGTGATATATATAGCACACAGGATCCACGGACTGTTGACAGTTGTTCCCCAGGAGCCTACATTGTGCCTTTGAGCACTGTGGAGGTTAGCTAGTGCCTTCGAGCACTGTGGAGGTTAGCTAGTGCCTTCGAGCACTGTGGAGGTTAGCTAGTGCCTTCGAGCACTGTGGAGGTTAGCTAGTGCCTTCGAGCACTGTGGAGGTTAGCTAGTGGGGAGGAGGCTTATGGCTCAGCCCAGCCTAACTGTCCTATGTCCTACACAAGCATGGAGGGGCTGTGGGGCTTTACCATGCTGAGCAAGCAGCAGCAGTAACAGAAGCCTGTGTTGTTCAGGAGGTCCTGGAACTCCTTGACCGACAACTAGGGAGTCAGGCTAACACAGCATTGGGATGTTCATCTAAAAACCTTCAGATTTCTAGAGGCATCTTTTTCAGTGTCACGGGGCACTTCCATTCAAACCCTGTAACTATAGTCTTGATGTTTACAGGCCTCAGCTGTTAAAGGCTGTGCCATTCATGCCATACCATACCCAACTATAAAGTTTCCAAGAATTTCACAGGTTCCCTGGCAGCCTGTGGGACCTGATTCCTGACTCTTGCTCCGTTAGGTTTCATACACGTCTTCCAGATGCTTTTCTAAATCTGTCCAAGCAAAACAAAACCTCAGAGTTAGCAGCCTGTCATCTATGAAGTAACACAACTTTGGAAAGGATTTTCAGGGTTACTGAAGTCCCACTACCTGCCATGCCAAACAAAGGTCACTTGCTCTCAGAAGTAAGCAGTTAAGCAGGTACTGAAGAGAAATGCCTCCACAGGCTCCCTCGGTTTGCCTGTCTCTGGACTATGCTGTGAGTCCACGCTGCCTCTCTATTGCCCGGGTCTGTTTTCCATTTCTGTATGCTCTTGAAGAGAAACATGCACATCTTACTCTAGAGGGAATAAATGCTCTCCTAAGACAAGCTTAGCCCTTTTTTTAACCTGAACTGCTCGACCTTTTGTGTCACCACATTTTTCTCAGTCTTTAAAGCCTTCCAGAGGCTTGCAAGCACTGAGTTTGGCATTCTGTCACCTTTTTTTTTCCTTAGAAATTCTGGCTCAACACTAACCTTACCAAATTCATCTTTGGTTCTGTTGGACTCCACTTTTGGGGACTGTCCTATTTATGTTGCTACTGCTATGATAAACACCATGTCCAAAGGCATCTTGGGGAGAAAAGGGTTTATTTCAATTTACAATTATAGCCCATCATGAAATGATGCTGGGGCAGGAACACTCGGCAGGGACAGAAGCAGAAGTCCTGGAGGAACACTGCTCACTGACTTGCTCAGCCTGCTTTCTCACACCCCTCTGAACCACCTGCCAGGGGTGGCACTGTCACCAGTGGACCAGGACCTCTCCTAGAAATCATTAATCAAGAAGATGCTCTATAGGCTTGTCAGCAGGCCATCTTATAGAAACATTTTCAAAGTTGAGGATCCCAGATAACTCTAGCTTACCTCAACTTGACAGGAAAACAAAAATATCAACCAGGAAACGTACCAAGTTCTGTGTAAATGTTAACTCACTTCAGATAGGCATCAACAACAGACCAAAGCAATAATTCCATTCACATCTAGGTTGGTGAAATGATACATCTCATTAGGGTTATTTATAGAGGGTTATCCACCACAACAGCACTGTAAGTTTGAGACCTGCACTATAAGAGATGCTGTCTCAAAAATTATCATCTTCATCTTTTTTCTTTGTTCTGGCTGTATAAAATTTGACACACAGGGACAATCCATGATCTTTGCAAGTATTGCAATTCAATTAGAGTTTTCAGCAAAATGTTTGAAAGAGATGGATTCTCACTGTGTTACCTGAGTTGGTACCAAACTCCTGGACCCACATAGACCTCCTGCCTCAGCTTTCTAAGTAGTTAGACTAGAGGTATAAAAAACAGCCCCGGAGCCTCAGAAACTATGTTTTGTGTATATGAATGGGCATGTACATCAATGTACCACATGTGTGCCTGATGATCTCAGAAGCCCGAGAGGGCATTTGATCCCCAGGGACTAGAGTAACAGATGGCTATGTGTGGGTGCTGGGACTTGACTCCAGGTCCTCTGGAAGAACATCCAGTACTCTTAACCACTAAGCCATCTCTCCAGGCCCACTCAAAAGCATTTGAAAATTTTTACACAGGTAGATTTATATACCATACCAGTATAATACAAATTAAATGGTTTTAAGGTTTCAGGTTATGCAGATAGCATCCTAAATTTTTGAACATTTTATCATTTTCAAAAGAGCCTCCTACTCAACAAAAGTGGCCTTCATTGACTCAGTCCCTTGAGAGCCCCATAGCCCAAAACTGTCAGTGTCCACTTTTTGTTTCTACAGGTTGTTCTACTTTTTAAAAAAAAAAAATGTGCCAAAAACCAAAAATAAAAAAATGCAAATAAATGAAATGATACAACATTTTGCTTGTAGATTTCTAGGTAAGAGGAAATTGTGGAACACTAGAAACAAACATCTACTTCAGGAAGGGAACCAGTGACAGACCAAGGTATGGACACCAGTGAGTTTTACTGGGGTTAGTTGCGGGAATATAGGTGAGAACAGTCAGTTACAGGAGCATAAATCACTTTAAAAAAAGGCTAATATATCAACAAAGTGCACCCCAGTGTAGGTGACAGCCCAGAAAAGCTGGGATCCTCGAGCCCAGTCTAACTAGCCTGCAGCTCAGAGGGTTAGAGAATGCCCTTCCCTGGTCCATCAGTTGATCTGAGCCTCTCCCAAGCAACTCAGTTCCTCTGTGGCTCTCCTAGGAAGCTCAGATAATTTCTGCTTCTTTCAGGCTGCTGGGTTTTTCTGAGAAGGACTCTCAGCTGGCTTTACTGTTTGCATACTCCTGGGGAGGGAGAGGCCTAGTGAATCTGGTCAGTTTCAGGGACTTCCTGAAGCTATTTTTAGATGTTACTTCACCTCCCCTAGAATATCTTGTTGTTTCACCTCCCTATAAACATCATGTCCTAAAAATCTCCCCTTTCACTTACTGTCTTGAGAAGTTCTCCCCAGAGGGAACTGCTGCTCAACAGATGGAGACTCTTACTCTGCCTTCTGAAGAGCTATCTGACGATTTCTACAGTGGCTTTGCCATTTTGCACCCTACCAGCTGTTACGAGGGCCACTGGTTCCTTCACACCCTTGCCAACATGTGTAGCCTGTGGTATGGTGTGTGAAGATATGTGCACATGTACAGGTTCGCTCACGTATGTGAGCCAGAGGTCACAGTCATAGGCCCTCCTCTTTTCTACCTTCTCAGGGAAGCCTGGCTGGTTGGCTGGTCAGCAAGTCCCCGGGGCCCTCCTGACCCTGCCTCCCAGCACTGGGCTTACCAGCAGGCACCTCCACATCTGGCCATTTCGTGTGGGTGCTCTGGATCTGAACTCAGGAGTTCATGATTACAACAGCTAACACTACCCACTGAGCCACCCCCTAGCTCAACTGGGCATCTCTCATGTGCCCACTGGCCATTTGTATAATATGCTCTTTGATTAATAATGTATCATCATCATCATCATCATTATTAATACATTTTCATTATGAAGAATATGAATGGTTTGGGGGTTTTTTTGTTGTGTTTTTTTTTTTTTTTGGATTTTTGGTTTTTTTGAGACAGGGTTTCTCTGTATAGCCCTGGCTGTCCTAGAACTCACTCTGTAGACTAGGCTGGCCTCAAACTCAAAAATCCACCTGCCTCTGCCTCCCAGCTTCCTGGGATTATGGGTGTGCGCCACCACCGTCTGGCTTATACATTTCTATTTAAGTATTTTTTATATAACTTATACATTTTATGACTTGAGAAGGGTCCTTTATTATCAAGTTCTATAAAAACTGGTTGTGAACCAGGGAGACGTATCGAACAGTGAATGATACCAACTTTTGGAGTTCTTCCGTTCCCTTTAGCACCTATCTATGCTCTCCCTAACTTTAGCTAGCGACTCTTTAATGACCCCAGAATGGTTGACATAGAAACAGCATTCTTCATTCAGAGCCACACATAATCTTCCCTGTTGTAGGAACACTAAGTCTACCCCTCGTGTGTTCTGCAGCACCACCTCAGCCAGAGTCTACATTGTGCTCTAGATGCGAGATAGATTTTTTTCAGGTGTTGGTGTCTTTATTTATGTCTGTTTTTAAGCTGTTGTAGTTCTTTTCCTGCAATGTTAGTGTGGCTATTTCAGTACCCGCCCCAGTTAGCCCTGCCCCCAGAATTACAGCTAAAATCAGGGAGATAGGTTCCCTCTTCTGATTCATGTGATTCCCTCCCCAACACACCTACAGGGCTTTTCAGCACTACTTCTTCTGAATAATAGGTTATGTGTGGTACTAACTGGACTAGAATACAGTACTCTTTATGGTAGGGGAATTAAGGACCTCTCTGTGCACACATGGGGTTAGACCCATCAAACAAGCCCACCATGCTTGCTTGGGGGGGTGGATAACTCATTTGGAATGAACAGTGGGGGTTGTTTGATTGCAGAGGTGCTGAGGTGACAAGGGAACTTTCCCTAGGTAGGTGCCCTGTCCTGACATGGTCTGTAGGGTCTTCCTAGAACCATATGCATGCAGTGTCCTTCTCGAACTTATCATATCTGGATATGAATCTGACACCTTCATCAAAAGGGGGTCTAGCATTATCCAACAAGAAATGGTTAGCTCTGGCTAGGAGGAATTCAGAATTTTGAAGGTCCTTAACCTGACCAGAGTGTGTCTAGTGGCTCTGTGAGTTTCAGGAAAGATTTAGGAGCTGGATACCCCAAGATAGAGAGCCTTATTGGGCTCCTGGCAGGAACTTGACATCAACCAATGTGAAGGTCCTCTCCCAGCCTTTGAGGGGCTATAATCCCCTCCACTTAGGGTGGAACACTCAGACCAAGGTGAAGCCCATTGTTCTTCAAGGACTTGCAGTTTCCTGAGAAACACTAGCCACCTGCAGAGCAACCAAATTGGGTCTGTGGAGAAGTTTCCAGCCTTTGGGGGAAGGTTTCCCCTGCCTATATATTTGGAGTTTTCCATTAAACTTTGAGACCTTGAGCAGCAGGCGTTGTCTTGGTCTCTATTTCTTTTCGCCATCTTCCCATACATCCCCAGCACCCCTTCCAGGTAACCTGTTCCAGGTAACTGCAGGCAGTTATACCCCAGCTGGGGGAGACTGGGAGAATGGTAGTCACCAGTCTGAGGACTGGCATTGACGCATATTTGCCCTGTGCAGAACCTCCTCGTACAGGTTTAGGATTTGTCAGAATCTTGTTTGGCCCTACAGCTACCGACAGGGGGTTTACAGTTGGGTGCAGTAGCTAGTCTCAGGATTCTTGATTGTCCAAGTCAAGCCATAAAGCTGTTGCAGGTTTCTGGTCTCTGAATTGAGGCATGGGCTGGGGGCAGCAGTACACACAGCTAGTGAGAATAGCACAGTTATGTCCGGGTTAACGTTAGCTTGAAAGGATCGATGTCCCTTTGAACTTTCCATTGAGTGGCAACTGTGAAGTCAGGTGAACTTCTTCTGGGGAGTGGGGATTATCTGGTCTCACGTGAGTGCAGTATACCCAGGCAGCGATCCCGTCCACTTTAACAGCCGTTGGGGTGGTCAGCAAAATGCCATAGGGTTCTTTCCACCACGGCTCCAACACATTCTGGTGAAATCTCCTCACATAGATCCAGTCTCCAGGTTAAAACGTGTATGGTTCTGGAACCAGGCCTGTTTCATAGAGGGCACTCAATTTAGGCCAAACCTGCTTGTGAGCCCTTTGGGTTGCTCTGGCCTTATTAATTCACCATCTTCTGCCCCAATAAATCTCGATACATCCTGGCTTACCTTGGACACAAATGCTGGCCCATTGTCTGACCCTATCATATGAGGGAATCCATACCTGGGTAGGATATCTTCCAGCAACTCCTTAGCCTCTACCTTTACAGTTTCAGTCTTTGATGGAAATACTTCTGTCCATCCCGAGAAGGTATCCATGAACACCAGTAAGTACTTGTAGCTGTATTTTCCCAGTTTGATCTCTGTAAAATCAACTTCCCAGTAGGCTCCCGGTCTCTTCCTCACACACAAGAACCTGGATATTTGGCAGTGCTGTGGGTGTTAGTCAGTTGGCAAGCTTTGCAGCTTGACACAATGCTCTCCATCGTACTCTGCACGTCTTTCATTTTGGATTGTCTTACTGTATCTGCCATCCATTTCAGTCCCATGTGGGTGACTCTGTGGATCTTCCCAAGGATAGACCTTGCCAGGGAGGTGGGTAGTATTAGCTTACCTTCAGCCATCTGCCACCAGCCCTCTGAGCACCAGCTGATGGGCTGATTCTTGGCCCATTTGATTTCTTCTTCTGTATAGACTGGGTGTTCTGGCAGGTTGGGATTGGGCGGTTCTGGTAGGGTCGCAGCTCACACGGAGGCAGCTGTTTCCTCCAGGGTCACCTCTTGGGCAACTCTGTCACGCAAGTTGCTACCTCTTACCACTGCTGTTATTCCTTTCTGATGGCCTGGACAGTGTATGATTGCCACTCTCTTTGGTAGCCAGAGGGCTTCAAGTAATTGTAGAACTTCATCTTGCTACTCAAAGGCAAAGTATTTCTGGCTTTTGGGAGCCAAGGGTACGCTGAAGAAAGAATCCTTTAAGTCAAGAACCAAATACCATTTCTGATCTGGAGGTAGAAAGCTCAATAGAGCATAAGGGTTAGGTACCATTGGGTGCATGTCCATCACCCTGCAGTTAACTTCCCATAGATCCTGGAGTGTGTGTGTGTGGAGGGGTGTCATTGGACTTTGGCTTCTTCACAGGCAATAATGGTGTGTTCCAGGCTGACTGGCATGGCCTAAGGACTCCCAAGACCAACAGTTTCTGGATATGGGGAATGATTCCCTTCCATGCTTCCTGAGGCATTGAATATTGGCGGACCCGTACTGGGTCTGCTCCCAGCTTGAGATTTACAAATACAGGAGGTTGACCTTTTGCCAAGCCCATACCTCCAGTCTCTGCCCCATGCCTGGGGAAACTCTGCCAGTCAGGCACCCAGGCCTTGTTCCGAGCCAGCCAGTGACTCAAATAGTCTATAGTCAGTCTCAGAGACCAGGTCAAGTGTCAGTACCTGGATTGGTTTGTTAGCCCGATTTTCCCAGGGTCATAATGATCTGGGCTCTCGTTTTGGTTAGTAGATTTCTCCCCAACAAGGGGTATGGGCATTCAGGAAGTACTATGAAGGAGTAAGACACCCGTCCCATTCCCAAGTCGATTATTGTTCTTTGGGTACTCCGTGAACATTGTTTAGTGCCTGTGGCTCCTTGGACTCAGGATTTCTTATTAAACAAAATGACCCTTCAACCGTCAAGAGGACTGAATGTTGGGCTCCAGTAATCACCAGGAAGTCCAGAGGCTTCTCCCCCACCCTCTAAGGATTACCCTGGGCTCAGAAAGGGGGTCTGAGCCCCGACTCTCTCAGTCTTCCCCTTCCTTGGTAAACATAGTCTTGTTTTGTGGTGTTTTCTTTGGGCATCCTCTGACCCAGTGTCCTTCCTTCTTAAAATAGGTGCATTGGGGGGCTGGAGAGATGGCTCAGCGGTTAAGAGTACTGACTGCTCTTCTGAAGGTCCTGAGTTCAAACCCCAGGAACCACAACCATCTATAATAAAGATCAGATGCCCTCTTCTGGTGTGTCTAAAGACAGCTACAATGTACTTACATATAATAATAAAATAGGTGCATTGGTTCTTACCTAAGACTGGCCGGTGACCTTCCCGAGGCTCTGGCCGGAGGCCTTCTAGAAGTTCTCTCCCCTCTGTGATGTTCCAGAACTGGTGCTTCTTCTCTCTCTCTGGTTTGGGTTACCATTGGCTAGCAGGACTTTGGCTAGATCTCTGTTTAATATCCTTCCTGTTTTAATCTTCTTTTCATCTTTAGTTCCCTGTTATGGAACACTTTCTCCACAATCCCACTAAATCTTTCAATGATTTTCCCCCAGTCTTTCTAGATTCTGTAACTTCCTTCTTAGTCTGGTGCTGACTGATTTATAAATGCCAGCAACACTGTGTTAGAATTCTTCATTTCCTCAAGATCTAAGTGTGTATAATTGTGGAAAGCATCTATAATCCTCTCAAGGAACTCTGCTGGGCTTTCATTATCTTTCTGCCTGACATCATAAACTTCAGCCAGATTCGTGGGCCAAAAGCCTCACCATTAGAGACTAGTGATAAACTTGAATATGCTCCCTACCTGTCCCCATGTTATAATACCAAGCTGACATCCTGAGGGGGAACCCCTTAGCAATACCAGCTTGATTCTGAGTCGGAGTGCCATTGGCTGCTGGAACATTCTTCTGGTCCTCCAGGATGATGTGTTCCTTTTCCTTTGTTGTAAACAGAATCTTTACCAATTGCAGACAATCATCCCAAGTGGGCCGATGGATAAAAAGGATGGTGTCTAAGAGACCAATGAGCTCTTTAGGGTTGTCAGAGAACCTAGCATGCTCTCTTCTCCATTGTAAAGAACAACCATAGCAAAAGGCCAATACTGACGGGGCTGGTTTCCCTGTTCATTGACTGGCCCTGTTCCTCTCAAGGGTAAGATAGTGGAATCTGCCTCTGGTTCTTTAGCCTGGGGCAGTGCCATGGCATGCCTGCTTCTAGTCCCCTGGGCCAGACCTCTCTCCATACCCAAGGTGGACACTGTTGGAATCTGGGACCCTCCCTCTGGGGGATACATGGGTGGGAATAGAGCTGGTGCAAGACCACTGGTTCTGCTAAGGCAATCCCTTGAGGTGGAAATGCATATGCAGATCTGTTGGCAAAGGCCGGGGTGGAAACGCCAGGGGTGGGAATACCTGCACAGGACCCCCAGGAAGGGGCACAGTCAGAAGCAGGATGCCAGTCAAGGCAGGGGCCGCTGCCTCAGCCAGAGCTGGTGCCTGAGTGCAAGGCAATGGGAAAACTACTTCTAGCATACCATTCTATAAAATAGGATAGAGGGGCTTTGAAGACTTGGAGACTTCCTGCTTTGTTTTTCTGAGATCAGGGTGGGCATGGTTCCTAGAGGCAAAGTAGCATTAGTTAGGGGCAATAGGAAAGATTTCACCCAAGGTGGTGGGTTGACAACTAAATCATTCCAGACTACAATGTAGGGGATTTGTTCGGGTTGCCTCTGTGCTTTCTGAAACACTTTGTTTTCCTCCAGTAGCACCATGAAGAGATGGAAAGTCCCCTCTGGTGGCCATCCTACTCTGAAGGTAGCACTCAGAGCTGCAATACATATGCATTTTCTTCTTGCTTACGTCCACCGAGAGATTGTGAGCTCTGGATTTCACTTCCTTCAAGTGAGCTAAAGCAATGTTAAGAGGGAGGAAAGGAAGTAAGTATCCCATTTCGTCCATCACAGTCCAGTATAACACAAGACTAAATGCTATTAGAAAACCACTGGCAAAACTACACGAACAAAATAAGCCATATCGTGACTGGAAACAAAAGTAAATTCAAGCACTAGGACTCACAGTCTTTCTCCTCGGGAAAGTGGAAGAAGGGCAGATACAGACGCAGATTGTGCCAAGGTCTCTCCTTGAGCACTTCTAACGGATGGGCGGGTACCTCAATCACCCTAGACCCGGGGTCAGGAATATCTTCCTGTCCCCTACTATAGCTGTGACTGTCCTGCACATCCTCTTTATCCACTTCTTCCCACTTACACTGTTACTTCGAGGCTTTTCCCAATGCCAAAATATGGCCAGAAAGAACAGATGTGAACAATGAGCAAAAAGAAACACTGACACCACACTCACTTGCTGACTTTAGACTCTTCAGACTGCAGATTCCAGAGATCTGCTAGGGAATCCCAGACGAGTCCCCAAATGTCGTATCCAGGATTCTGTGGGACCCCCAGGAGAGCTCTAAGAACTGCTGAGCCCAATGCAAAGAAGCAAAAGAGTCTTTTTATTAATTCGAGTCAGACTGGAATAGCAAAACTTCTCACTGTGCAGGACAGGAGTATGTTCTCAAGCCAAGAGGGCTTGGCATTTATATATAGCATAGTCAGAGATTCTTTGAATTTTAGCGTGACAGGGAAGGCAATGAGGCAAGTTGTTTTTCAAACACAATATCATCTGTTCAAGCGGCAAGGTGGAATTTTCCAGCTGGGAGGGGGAACACTTCTGACCTAGGGAGTAACTTTATGGTGCTATCAGGAACTAGTGTGTTTTTATGACTAGCCATAGCTGCCTGTTAACCCCTGATTACCCTCCTTTCATGATCCAAACATAGGACCCTAATCTCCCCAAGGACATTTGGTTTTCGCTTCTTTCCCAAGGGCAGGTGCCAGCTGCACCTGGAAAGTGCTTAGCCATTTATCAGTGAGAGTGCCAGCTTTAGCAATGTGGAGGTGAGGGAAAGGTTGCAGTCTGTCTATTCTCAAGCCGACATCCATGGCTCCAGGAGAGGGAGTGGTTTCATTAGGGGGTGCCTCTATGGAAACGGGGATAGTGATATTCCAGCACCAGACCAGATCCTCTCTGAATGGCCAGGGTGGGAAGGAGACTTGTGCTTGCTGCAGGAAGGAGCAGGAAGGGAGGGGAACTTCTGCAAGAAAGCACAGAAGTGAGCTGCCGTGCATGTCAAGAGCACCGGCTCTGAGAGTGAGCCCCTAGACCCCCAGCTGACGACCTGGCGATCTGGCCTGCACTAGAATCTCTCTTGGGTTATTAATGCCCTCAGGACGCTGGTAGTGGCAGTTAATAATCCTATTCTCTGGCGCAGGGGTCAGTCTTCGCAGTCTCTGTCCCTATTTAATGGGATGTCTTGGTCTAAAACAGTATCTCACTAAACTGGCACATTCTCCCCAATGACCCGTAGCTCAGACTTTCCTCCCCCCCCCCCTCAGTTTGTGGCTCTCCTCCCTTTGTGGCAGCTGGCTCTAGGCCAGTCCAAGTGGTTTGGCTCTGCCCCCTGCCAGGGACTCTACTGCCCTTCCCTCCTTCTCCTCTTAGCTCTGCATCTGTCTCTCCAGGATCCCTGGCCTGCTCTCACTCTGCAGTCCCTGGCTCCCTCATTTGCGGCCTGCTGCAGACTAGTTCAACTGGTCAGGACCCTACTTGCTATCCTTCCCCCTCTGCTCCTTAGCTACGCCCCCCCCCCTCCGCCTTGCATCCTGACAGACGTCGCGTCCCGTCTGTTAGAACTTGCTTTCCCACGCAGGCAACCACATGCATGCTCTCTCACACTCAAGGATTCCCGCACACACGAGAGAGCCCCTTCCTCTCTTCCTCTTTTCCTCTCTCTCTGCCTCTCTGCGTAAGTAGAGAGTCATGCCACAACCACATTGCTAGGATATAGAACACGCTGTTTCAGGAGCTGCCTTTTCTCTGCCCACCTCGGACTCTGGGCACTGGCCTGAGACTTCTAGCTGGTAGTAGGAAGTCCCGCCCCACAGTGGTGCAGACCCACGGACCTGACCTGTGGTGCCCCTGCCTCAGCTACCACTGGCTCATAGCACTATTCTGCCCCAACCCACTGGCCGGTGATCTTATGCCACTGCTGCCAGCTTTCTTATTTTGGTCCTAGCCCTGTCCCTTTGCTAAGACTACAATATACTTTTCTCTACCTACACAACCTGTCGGAGTTATCTAAAGTTCTCATTCCTATCCTGTCTTAATATGATTTTTACTGTCATTAAATTCTATTCAGTTATAACCAATCTATATCATGTTCAATCCTGTCAGAAGTTTGTTAATTATTGAGTTTATGACAGAAAGATTTCCCAAAGCATATAACAGCTTCTCCCATGAGGTCTCAGAAGATAGAGTCACAACTAGGAGATACTTCCTGAATTGTGATATTATAACCACTGAAAAATGCAGTGGACAAAACCGGATACCCTGAGTCAAATGACATACTTAAACCAAGGTAAGCCATTTCTCATGTCACACATATCCTTTCCACAGAGGAAAAAGTCCTGTGTCTTCTGCAACTGAAAGCCAGACTGACTGCCCAAGTTGCCATAGAGACCATGGGAAGTATTGGCTAGTAGACTCTGTCAGTTTTTAAATAATATAACTGCTAGGTTTTTGTTTATTTCTCGGATGTTTGACTACATTAACAGATAACAGATATAATCTGTTATCTCCTTACCTAAACTCAGTTTCCATTAATTAAATACTTCTTATTTCCTTTTCTTGCTATGCCACTGTCCTAATATTATCTGAGTTCCTATAAATTTGCCTAACTCTAATAAAGCATTCCACTATACAAGATAACGTTTTCATCTTGTTCCTTCTGCTCCACAAAATGCTCATCTTAAAGACTGTTCATGTTGCTAACTCATGTTGTTATCTCTTTTATAAACTTATAAGCTGCAGAAAACCTACTCAGCTCTATCTCTCATGGACCAAATAGGCTCCATTCAGATAAGTACATCTGTCTAACCTATTCCAGAGGGTGGGCTGCCTCTGGCTTTCTTTCTCCCAAACATACTCAATCTTATTCTCTACATATAATAATGGGTTTCAACATTTTGTTAAGTCCAGGCACTTTCTACACCCAGGACCACTCCAGAGAAGCAACCTTCAGATGCTCCATCTCCTGTCTCAGACACAGATGCTTCTACTGGACCTGTTCCTTCTGTCCTGTCCTCAGATGACTCCACAGACCCTGGACAGCAGGGAAACAGCCAATTCTCCTTAGACTGGACAAACATCCCCATACCCAAACCTCTAGGTTCCCCAGAGACACGCTGCCCCCAATGCTAGCAAGAAGTAGTCAGATATCACGATGACCGTGTCCTATTCCTGCTTCACCATCACCTTTTTCTAATTTTTCTTTTTTAATTAAACCAAAATGGGGGAATGATAGGATCCTGTCTAAGCTCCACCCCAGAGTTGTCTGGCAATGGCCAGGTATGTTCCTCTCCACGTTACCTGGCAACAGTCAGGTAGGCCTGGCTCGCTATAAAAGGGGCTGCCTGCCCCCTCCTCCCCTCTTACTCCTGTTTCCTGCTTGCTTCTCTCTCTCCCTCTTGGGCTCTTCTCCCCCCCTTCACCCCTCTCTCCACGTGGTCATGGCCAGGCTCCTCTACTTCTCCCCCCCCCTCTCTCCCCCCTATCCTCTTATCCCCTCCCCATGCCCTGAATAAACTCTACTCTTTACTATACTGTCATGTGGCTCATTCCTTGGAGAAGGGATGCCTCGGCATGGGCCAGCTGAGGCACCCCCTTCCCCCACACCTCACCACACCCTCATTGAACACATATTAATATCTCTTTATCTTTTTATAATCACAACAAGATTATTCCTTGTATTTCTAATTCTGAAGTTGAAGGGTTATTTTTGTTGTTTTGGGTTTTGTAGGTTTGCTGTTGGTTTTTGGTGGTGCAGGGACCTGAACTCATGTGCAATGTAAGCATTTGGCCAATGAACTACGTTCCAAGCTCCAAATGTGTTTTTAGTACTTGTCAGGACTATAAGCATCACTTCAGACTGACTCATCACCACTCCCTTAGACACCCAGATAGCCTCTGTGCATTGAAAGGGAAAGCCTGGAGAGAATTCAGCCTCCAGAAAAAGGTCCAGATCCCTCTACCACGGCTCAGTCCTGAAGCTTACCTTCTAATGTAAAAAGCGCACAGTGAATGTCTGTGAAGAGAGTAGAAAGAATGAGAAATGGATGGAGAATCGGTTCCCCCAGGACATGAAGATGACAGGCAGCTTGAACCCGGCAGCAGAGTTGTGTGGTTTTCTATTAGCAATTTTGTTCTCAGACAAATGAAACATGAAACCTTCTCTATAAAAACAGACACCAAACCCCTTACTTGCCATTCCCAAGTCTCAAGGTGGCCATATACACACTCACAGTTCGAAGGGCTCTGCAAGGGAGCAACCCTCTCTAACTACACATAAACAACCCTTCGTACAAAGAACAAGGTCATAGGACAGCCTCATCCACAATCAGTTGCTATCTGGGACGTTGTACAGGATACCATGTCCCAAGCAATTTCAGCTTTCCTAGTGAACGTTATAAAAAGCATAAGCCTTAGCTGTTAGCCTTGAATAGCCTTGTTCAGTTGCCAGCCCCACATAAAACCAGGCACAGTGCTAAAGCCTGTGATCTTAACACAGAGATGCAGACATGAGAGGATCCGAAAACATTTAAGAGACGTTCTCACTGTGAAGTGAGCTCAGTGCTAGCCTGTGCTATATGAGACCCCATACCAAAAATAAAAAAAAGTCAGTAATATTTGGGGGTTCGCTGCTGCTGCTGCTGTTTGCTATTTTCAAGACAGGATTTTTCTTTCCTCTTAAAGATGTATTTATTTATTATATGTAAGTACACTGTAGCTATCTTCAGACACTCCAGAAGAGGGCATCAGATCTTGTTACAAATGGTTGTGAGCTACCATGTGGTTGCTGGGATTTGAACTCAGGACCTTTGGAAGAGCAGTCAGAGCTCTTAACCACTGAGCCATCTCTCTAGCCCCCAGGAATTTTCTTTGTTGCCCTGACTGTCCTGGAACTCACTTTGTAGACCAGACTGGCCTTGAACTCAAAGATCTGCCTGCCTCTGCCTCCCAGACACTGGGATCAAAGGTGTGTGCCACAATTGCCTGACCAAAAGTAACTTTTTTTAATTAAAATAAATGAAAGGCATAGGTTTGATATGCACAATACACTGGATATACAACTATTTGTAGAAATTTAGGGAAGAAAAACAAGTAACTAAGATCTCCATCAGATCCCAAATCTGACCAGCTTCTGAGAGTCAGAGCCAGCAACAAGCGCATGTCCACTGTCAGTACGCCTGCGGCTGGATAAGAGCATTAGTAATTTCCCCTAGGCACATAGCGCCCCTTCATGAATACTGAAGGTCATACATATGAAGTTACAAACAGTGGGAGGGGTAAAGATCTTTAAAGAACTATGTGATGGTTTGTACATGCTTTGCCCAGGGAGTGGCACTAGTCGATATTGTTGTTCTGTTGGAGTAGGTGTGTCACCGTGAGTGAAGGCTTAGACTCTCCCCCTAGCTGCCTGGAAGTGAGGCTAGCAGCCTTCAGATGGAGATGTAGAACCCTCAGCTCCTCCTGCACTGTGCCTGCCTGGACGCTGCCATGCTTCCTGCCTTGATGACAATGGACTGATGAACCTCTGAACCTGTAAGCCAGCCCCAATTAAATGTTGTCCTTATAAGAGTTGCCTTGTTCATGGTGTCTGTTCACAGCAGTAAAACCCTAACTAAGACAAACTAAATAAAGCGGTATTGTCCTGTTGGTATTTTGTATTTCCTGGCAGACAATGAGGCAGGAACCCTGTGTCCTGAAGCCACTTGTGCAGTCACTGTGTGTCCTTAGGAAAGTCATGTAACCTTCCTGCCCTGAGTTTAGATGCCTGGTCTCTTAGTTCTTAGTCTCCTCTAATATTGTGCTGATAGAATGTAAAATGGAGGGAGAGAGGGAGGGAGGGAGGGAGGGAGGGACGGATGGAAGGAAGGAGGGAGGGAAGGGGAGAGGGAAGAAAGGAAGGAGGAAGGGAAGAAAGGAGGGAGGGAAGGAAGGAGGGAGGGAAGGAAGGAGGGAGAGAAGGAAGGAGGGAGGAAAGGAAGGAGGGAGGGAAGGGAGGAGGGAGGGAAGGGAGGAGGGAGGGGAGGAGGGAGGAAAGGAAGGAGGGAGGGAGGGGAAGGGAGGAGGGAGGAAAGGAAGGAGGGAGGGAGGGGAAGGGAGGAGGGAGGGAAGGGAGGAGGGAGGGAGGGGAAGGGAGGAGGGAGGGAAGGGAGGAGGGAGGGAAGGGAGGAGGGAGGGAGGGGAAGGGAGGAGGGAGGGAAGGGAGGAGGGAGGGAAGGGAGGAGGGAGGGAAGGGAGGAGGGAGGGAAGGGAGGAGGGAGGGAAGGGAGGAGGGAGGGAAGGGAGGAGGGAGGGAAGGGAGGAGGGAGGGAAGGAAGGAGGGAGGGGAAAGAAGGAGGGAGGAAAGGAAGGAGGGAGGGAAGGGTGGAGGGAGGAAAGGAAGGAGGGAGGGAAGGGTGGAGGGAGGGAAGGAAGGAGGGAGGAGAGGAGGAAAAAGGGAAACAATGACAACCAGGAAGCCCAACACTGTGGCACACACCTTTAATCTCAGCACTCAGGAGGCAGAGGCAGGCAGATCTCTGTGAGTTCCTGGCCAACTTGGTCTACATAGTCAATTCCAAGATGGCATGATTAAGCAGCAGAAGGAGTACCTTGGCATGTCTGGGTCAAAGTATGACACCCTGACCTCACCACACAGCAGATTTCGTGAAAGAGATGTACTAGGGAGGAGGGAGCAAAAGGATGACTCAGAGAAGTCACATGAGAGAAAAACAGATGAGAGAGTCGACAGACAGACAGACAGACAGAGTGCGCTGTGATGATGGGGACCTTTTAAAGGCTATGCCTGGTGCATATGGAGAATGTGTGACTTGTGGCAACAGTGGAAATGTGTCGCATTTGGTAGCAGTAGGTGATGAGATGGCTCCTGACACTGAGACCCTGAAGACAGGCTGGGAAAGCACCTGATCTCTAACAAAGGTTACATAGTAAGATTCTGTCTCAGGAAGAGAAAAGAAAATGGAGGAAGAGAAGGGAAGAAAAGAAATAAGAAATAAAGACAGAGAAAGAAAAGAAAGACTTAATTTTACTTTTGTCTGCGTGTGTGCGTGTGTGTACACGTGTATGCGTGTGTGTGTGTGTGTGTGTGTGTGTGTGTGTGTTGTTTGGGAAGGGAGGTATGCACACATGCATGTAGGTACCCACAGAAGCTACAAGTGGGCATTGGCTCCCCTGAAGCAGCTGAGGTTGTTTGCTGTTGTGAGCCCCCAGTGTGGGCACTGAGAACTGAACTCTGGTCCTCTGGAAGAACAGCAAACACTCTCCAGCCCTACCACCACCTCCCACAGCCTTGTGCATGTATTTGTTTGAGACAAGGTCTCACTGTGTATCCCAGGCTGCCCTGGAATCCATGGTCCTCTTGCCTCAGCCTTTCAAGAACTAGGCTTTCACACACACACACCCACACACACACACACACACACACACACACACACACGCACCATGGCATTTTTCTTACCAGGGGTTCCCAATCTGGGCCGCATGTTAGACTCCACTGGGAGCATCTAAAGGGGCATCTCCGTGCCACATCACACCCCATGAGGAGCGATCTTCATTGCCAGTGTTACTGGGACTGGCTTCTCTGGGGAGATGGGTGAGGCCCAGCTCTGGGTAAGCCAGGGCATTTCCAGAGAGGATTACTAATGGACATAGCTCTACCCTGGGTATGAGTGGCAAGACCATGGGTTGTGGCCAGAACAGAGTGGGAAAAAGAGAAAGTGAGGCCAGTGTCCCTCTGCATTCTTTCCGCTGTAAAGTGAGTGTCTCTGTTCTGCTCTACCATAGTCTCCTCACTGTGAGGGCTAAATCAGCTGAAATCATGAACAAAACACTTGTCCCTTCCTAAGGGTCCTCTTGGGTACTTGTCATGGTGCAATATTTACATTTTTGTTGATGTGATGGAATGCCATGGCCAAACCCAGTTCATAGAAGAGATTATTCTGGCTTATGGTTCCATTGTGGCAAGGAAGGAATGGGGCAGGAACAGGAAGTTGAAAGATCATACCTTAAATACACACAGGTAGCAGAGAGAGAGAGAGAGAGAGAGAGAGAGAGAGAGAGAGAACAGGAAATAGAGGGTGGATATAAAACCAAGTCTGCCGTGTGAGTAGACTGGTGGATTCTGTGTGTGACAAGCCCACCACTGATTCGTATTTGGGCATCACAGATCCAGAAGTTTCAGCACCTATAGGTGCTCCTGCTCCACGGGATTTGCTAGAAAACTCGATTCCACATAATTCTGCAAAAACTTTACCTAGGGTAGCCAGGAATGGAATTATCTGTAGACACTCTGCTTGTTTTTCATCTGGTTACCAATCAGGGGATCGTACTGGGAAATAGAGATACTATTTTGGTGCAATTCTACCCTGGTTGTTGTTCTCAAAAGAGGAGTTCTCTGTGTAGCCCTGAATGTCCTAGAACTGAAGGCAGACCAGGCTGGCCTTCAACTCGGAGATCCATGTGCTCTGCTTCTGCTGGGATTAAAGGTTTGTGTCTGCATGCCCAGTTTTCTACCCTGGTTTTTAACCATAGGATAATTATAGCTTTGTTTTCATTTTTCATCTTGATGACTGCCTATGTTTCCATTAAGGATTAGAGGGTCCCCAGCCTATGTTGGGTAGAAGCATCTGAATTCTTTCCAGTGAAACAATCATTGGCTGAGACACTGCCATCTTGCTACAGATGGTACTAACTAGAGAAACCTATGTGTCTGTTCCCTCTGAACACCTCAGATGATACCTGTGAAGAGTAAAGAGAAATCCACATTCACAGAGATAACAAAGAACGGGGAAGAAAGCTCCAACCAGTATTTCTCTGCCTTGAAGTCCCATCAAAATAACCCAGGCTCAACAGCTGCCAGTGCTCACACACAGAGATTCCAGGTCAATGGATCTAGGCTTGGGGCTGAACATTGACATGCTGTAAAAATGTTGTAGGTGATTCTAATGTGCGAAGCCTGTGCTGGCCACTTTAATGCTGCCTTGTCACACACACACACAGGCGCCTCTCTCACTGTCAGGTCAGTGCTGCTTACACGCAGAGGCTCCAGGAGTTTTCTGCTTCCATAGAGTTTCATTCCCAGCCATTTACCCCTTTGTACAACACTGCAGTAAGCATTGTTCAAGGCCAGTGGTTTTCAGCCTGATGTCACAACCCTTTAACACACTCCGTCGTGTTATGGTGACTCCCAACCATAAGCTGATTTTTGTTGCTTCAGAACTGTGGTTCTGATACTGCCATGAGTTGTAACACAGATATTTTTGGAGATAGAGGTTTGCCAAAGAGGTAGCAACCCTCAGGTTGAGAATAACTGATCCATTTGAAGACGACAGTGGCGTTCATGTGAAACGTTACATTATTAAGTTTTGCATAATTTGTTTTAATACTACCCATCAGCCAGTATAGCAAGCATTACTGAGAGCTCTAATCATAGGTGCTTTCATTATGAGTCATACAACTTGGTATGTTTACTTCCCTGTGGTCTTTGTTTCCATGGTAATAGTTATAAAACAACCACAAGATCAAGCATACAAATGATAGTTTGCACGAAGAGCCAAGTAGACATGTCAAGCTAATGTAGTCAGGATGAAAGCCTCCCAAGAACTGCATAAGAAGCTGAGGCTGAAAGCCAGCAGCCAGGAGGCATTCAGGAAACTGGCAAACATCTGGCCAGTGAGGCAGAGGGCACATCTGTGAGCAAGACCTGTGAGCAGTGCACCCGAGGTGCGGAGGGAGTCTCCCCTGCAGCCATCTCCCATGCTCAGCGGGATGCATCTGGTGGCGCCCAGCCTGGGGCGGAGCACTAGTTGTCCGTGTCTGCTGCTGCTTCATCCTCGAGACGCATTCACTTTTCCAGGCAGGCTCTGAGCTCCTGTGAGCTCTGCTGTGTGACAAAAGCAGATTTTCGTGAACGTGCTGTGACTGATTCCAGCTCCCTCACTGTGCTGCTGCTGTGTTGGCTTGAGGACTTTCCTAGCACAGCTGTTTGGTTTCTTTGCTCAGGTGCCTTTACTCACTCAGATGAATGCCCAACAGGGAAATGAAAGAAAGGATGTTTGTAATGGTCACATATACTTATTAGCAAAACTTGAGTGGAGATAGCTGTCAACCTAACTTGGTTGATCTACAGCCTCGACTACACTGACACTGGGGAAAGGATTTCTTTAAATGCCAAGACTGTGCTTCTGATGCTCTGATTGTTACTAGCATTGTGGCTGATGAACGCCCCATCCTGTGAGCCTTATGGGAAGGCTGTTTTTAACTTTTGCACATTATCATTTGAATGCCATTTTCCAGGTCTCATGAATGCTTGAGAGGGTGCTCTATTCTGCAAAGAAAAAAACAGAACAGGTCCAGAGTGGGGAGGTCACTCTGGAGTGACTTGGAGCTTGGGTTAATTTGTGTTGCTCCACAAGGGCAGCTCCTAGTGCTCACCATGTGGCCCGAGCAGCCTCTGATAGCCCTAGAAGGTGGCACCTCGGGGCATTGGTCCTCCGCCTTTGTCCAGGCTTGTCCGGATAGGCTGAACACATTAAAAGAAGGGCAGCTGGAAGCTGAAGGAGCGGGTCCTCACCACTGTGGGTTTGAAGGTGTCACTCCAGCATGTACAGAGTACCCACAGTGTGTAGGGACCATGGCCTACCTGTGGGTAGATGTTTGCCCTGTGCAAGGGTCTACCTTTGGGATTACTGGGAGGCCAAGGTACCATGTCTGGCTTAAAAACTTATCTTCACATACTGTTTCCAACAGACAGTAGAGATTTCCATCTCACATTGCCAAGGAAGATGCCAACATGCCCTACTGTGTTACCTGTTGGCCTGTTGCAAACAGTAGAGCACTGGTCTGGGAAGAGGAAGTCGTGCTCTGCTTGCTCTCCAAGCATGAACACCTGAGCTGAAATGCCCGGTACCCATGTGGAAGCCTGGCATGGGTCCTTACGTCTGTAACCCCAACAGTTGGGAGGGAGAGAGCCAAGAACTCACGGGCTAGCTAGCTTGGCCAAACAGCAAGCTTAGGGGTTAGTGAGAGACCCCAGCTCAGGGCATCAAAGGAGGGACAGAGCATGGTGCTTGGTGTCCTGCTCTGGGCTCCTTATGGGAGTGCTTATGTGTGAATACTCGACGCATACTCACACACATATATGCAGCACACACATATGTCAAGTCATATGTGCACGCGCACAGGCACACACACACACAGTCTCAGAGCCAAATTATTCATCTTTATTATTTTTCAAAGAAATGGCTTAGGACTTTTCCAAATAACAGCAGCTGTTTTAATGGGAGGCCTGTGGAACATTACCAGATCTAGAAGCCACACTACGGTGATCTAACCAAACATTCCTGCAGCAGTCTCCCCGTACCAAGGACTTAGAGGCCACTCTTGCCAGGGCACTGACTGCTCCCTTGGGCTTGCTGATGCCCACTGGCTAATTCAAAGCTTCATCTCCGTGATGTCATCCCAATTTGTCTTTTCTCGGAGTTATTTGGTCTTTGCATCAAGTAGCCAGATCAGATTTGTTGGCATCCCCAGAATGCCAAGTAACAGAACATCAAGCAACATCACTTTATACCAGTGGTTCTCAACCTTCCTACTGCTGTGACCCTTTAATACAGTTCCTCATGTTGTGGTGACCCCCAACCATAAAATTGTTTTCATTGCTACTTCATAACTGTAATTTTGCTACTGTTATGAATTGTAATATAGATACCTATGTCTTATGATGGTCTTAGGTGACCCCTGTGAAAGGATCATTTGACCCCCATATTGAGAATCATTGCTTTAAGCCTATGTTGAGTTGGGTCATGATACATTGTAATACACACTGTATCCACTGTGCAGACCTGTAATCCATACAAACAACTTCTGATGCCTAGTCATTCGTGAGCACAGTTGCAGGACAGCTCTGCACTGTGGTGGGCACCAACACTGTCTGTCCAGCACCGTGCACATGGCACAAATCATAAAAGCTTATTCCTAAATGTAAAAAGGGTGCCACCCTACATATACACACATACAAAATACACTGCAGACATCTGAGCACCTGGAGTTATCAAAGTACTATCAGGAGGCTGGGTATGGCGGGGCATGTCCTGAAGCAAAACAACACACCAAAAAGAGACTGAAACAACGAGACTGTGTTCTCCTCAGATGGCTATCAAGGAAAATTGGGATCACTTAGTAAATTTCTGTCAATAAATCCAATGCAGTATTCTTTAAACAAATGTTTTAATAGGAAAAGCAATGAGAGTAAGATTATAGGTTGTTTTACCCTTCCATACCAATTCCTTGTTTGTTTGTCCACTCTTCAAATTCCTTCTCTTTGTTTTAGACAAAAAGTTTTATCTTTTTGCTGTTTTAGGTTTATCTATAAGTTGTGTGTGTGTGTGTGTGTGTGTGTGTGTGTGTGTGTGTGTCTTTGTGTAAATTTTGTCTGTGTACATGTACGCATATGTATGTGTGCTGGCGCCCAAAGAGGCCCAGGAAGAAAGACATTGGAAGTCCTGGAGCTGCAGTGCCAGGCCCCTGTGAACTACCTGACATGGGTGCTGGGATCTGAACTCTGGTTCTCATGACACAGCAGTGTACACTCCCAATTACTGAGCCAGCTCCTGGCCCCTTGATCTAAAGGAGATCAAAACCACATTTGAGTTTTGTTGTGTTGGACTCCTAAGATAGCACTTTTCTATACCGAGTCTCTCATAGAAGCAGCTGTTCTTGTGCTGCTCGGGGCTGGAGAGAGCTCTGTAGCTGAGAGCAGTGCTCTTGTCAGAGAGTGGCCTTGGATTCCCAGCACCCACATGGGTGGCCCACAACCACCTGCAAATGCAGTTCAGAAGGCGTCTGCCGCCTTTAGCCTCCAGGCAGGGCACCTGCACTGGCACACATGCCCACGCATACGTAGACACAATTAAAACTAAATGTCTGGGCTGGAGAGGTGGCTCAGTGGTTAAGAGCACGGACTGTTCTTCCAAAGGTCCTGAGTTCAAATCCCAGCATCCACATAGTGACTCACAACCATCTGTAATGAGATCTGACGCCTTCTTCTGGTGTGTCTGAAGACAGCTACAGTGTACTTACATATAATAAATATATCTTAAAAAAAAAAAACCTAAAAAAAAAAAAAAAAAAAAAAAAAAAAAAAAAAAAACCTAAATGTCTAAGGTGATTGAGAGCTCCTCTTCATGACACATGAAGAAAATGGATTCTTTGGGTTTTGAGACAGGATTTTTCTATGCAATCTTGGATGTCCTGGAACTCACTCTGTAGACCAGGCTGGCCTCCATCTCAGAGATCTGCCTGCCTCTGCTTCCCAAGTGCTGGGACTAAAGGTGTGTGCCACCACTGTCTGTAGAAGCAGGATTCTTGCCTCAGTCTCTACTCTTATTTCCCCTGCTGTACAAACCAGCAGCAAGTCTGCCTGTGTGTGAGCATATTTAACGTGTAATACAGCCCTACCATCATTCAGCAGTCAGACTCAACTATTTAGAACTCAGGTATGGTGGCTAGAGAGGTGGCTCAGGGGTTAAGAGCTCTTCCAGAGGTCCTGAGTTCAATTCCCAGCAACCACATGGGGGTTCACATCCATCTGTAATGGGATCTGATGCACTCTACTGGTGCGTGTGAAGACAGCAACAGTGTACTCACAACATAAAATAAACAAATAAACCTTTAGAATTCAGGTATATATGAACAGATTCCCAAGCCACACTCAAGGGCTTCAGAAATGTGTCTGAAATTAAGGTTAATGATTTAACAAGTTTAATTAAACGGTTTCCTCTGGCAGTCACCCAGTCTTCCCAAGTCTTATCTAATTTAGTAAAGGCTTGAGAGCTTACAGCACACAGAGCACCATTAGACCATGATGATGAACGGGGAGAGAGAGAGCAGAGATTACAATTCCACGGCAGGCAAACGGAGCAGACACGCTGACGGCAGCAGGGAGGAAGCTGGATATTCTTGGCTCTGAGCTTTGAGAGGTTGTCGTGACACCAGATAATGAAATGGCTCCTCTACTGCATCACAGCGGGATGGTGCCTGAGGTTTCACAACAATGGCTGAGTCATTGTAGAAAAAAAAAAATCCAGTGAGTAAAATTGCTTGTCATCCATCAAGCCTGACCACCCAAGTTCAATCCATAAAAGCTATGAAAGGAGAAACCAGCTCTGGAAAAGTGCCCTCTGACATGCACACACATACATACATCTATACACACACATATACACATATACACATATGCACATACACACATCTATACACATACATATACACACATATGCACATATGCATATATATACACAAACATACATATACATACTACATACACACAAGCACACACATATATACACACAGACATACACACATACACACATGACTAATAAAATAAATATCTCACATTTTAAAAAAGGAAAAATGAAGATGTTAGTGATTCAGTTGTCTCTCTGTCTCTCTGTCTCTCTCAGTTTTTTGAGACAGGGTTTCTCTGTGTAGCTCTGGCTGTCTTGGAACTAGTTCTGTAGACCAGAATGCCCTTGAACTCAGGGAGGTCTGCCTGGCTCTGCCTCTTGAGTGCTGGGATCAAAGGCGTGCGCCGCCGCCGCCGCCACCACCTGGCTATGGACTCGCTTTTCTATGGCAGGCGACTCTAAGACATTGTAGGAAGAGCCATGCAAACAATAAGGGGAGCATTTAGTGACCTAAATGATTGCTTGCATCCGGGTATCTCATTTCCAGTAGGATGTTACTGTAAATATGTCTAGAAAGTTCTACAAAATAAGGCTCAGAAGCTGGACTTGATGGTTTGTTCCTTTAATTCTCAGCACTCAGGAAACAGAGGCAGTGGATCTATATGAGTTCCAGACCAGTCACAGAATGACACCTTGTCTCAAAGTAACAGAGAGAAAGAGAGAGAGAGAGAGAGAGAGAGAGAGAGAGAGAGAGAGAGAGAGATCAGAGTTAGCAGGCTTGCTTAGTATGCATGTCTTAAACCTGATTCCCCAAGCCAACCCTGCCAACCAACCATCCAACAACAAAAGGACGGTATCCTCACTTGCTTAGCTCTGTGTGGGGGCTCACATTTCTACTCCAGCAACTGGGAGTCTGAGAAAGAAGGATTTCTGTGAATTCAAGACCTGCCTGAGCTACAGAGTAAGCCCCTGCCTCAACAACAATTTTGGGTCCAGCATGCCTGTGCACACCTGTAATCCCAGCACCCAGGATACTGAGGCAGGAAAATCACAAGTTTAAGGTCAGCCTGGGCTACATAGTAAGACCTTGTCTCAAAATAATAATCAAGATCTGCAACTGACTGCTCTATCTTCCAGGCCACATGTTTCTATTTGGCTAGAAAGTGTCCTGCAGCCTGCTTTTTGCAGATTACGGCTCCTTGGTGGCATCATTAGGACAGTCCCCTCCTTGCCTTCAGTCCCTGTAAACTGCCAGTGAAAACAAGAAGCTCCTTTAGACTTGTGCTTGTTTCTGCAAAAGTATTTCATGAGTACTGATGCACTCTTTTGAAGGGTCCTCAAGTCTGGCAGCATCACAGGATAGCCTATAAAATGATGACAGGCCAGCCATTCCTTACACATCGTTAAGTAGAAAACACCGTCAACCATAAGTATGGGGTGGTATGCTTCACATAGAAGGAGCCAGGGTGCTGGCAAATGCCTCAATCCCAGCACTTCAAAGGCCGAAGGAGGAGGCTCCGAAAAAGTTTCAGGTCAGCCTAGGCTACATAGGGTGAACCTGTCAAAAAAAGAATAAAAGGAAGGGAAGGAAGGGAAGGAGGGAGGGAGAGAGGGAGGGAGAAAGGGAGAAATAAGGAAAGAAAGGGAAAGGAGAGGAAGGGAGGGGAGGGAAGGGGAGGAGAGAGGAGAGGAGAGGAGAGGAGAGGAGAGGAGAGGGAAAAGAAGGGGAGGGGAGGGGAGGGGAATCAAGCCAGGGAGCCTCTGTGCAACAGGGCCCTAGACCTCAGCATAACTGACCCCATGATGGACGTCCATTCAAGCTGTAAAACTCAGCACATAGACATCACCACTTGCCAAAAATAAAAACAAAGGCCCAGGCAGATAGAGAGATAGCTCAGTGGTTAAGAACACTGATTGCTCTTCCAAAGGTCCTGAGTTCAAATCCCAGCAACCACATGGTGGCTCACAACCATCCGTCATGAGATCTGACACCCTCTTCTGGGTGTCTGAGGACAGCCACAGTGCACTCACCTTACTCTTTAGCTTCTGTTCTTCCACTTCTGGCTACCTGTTCCTGTTAACTGAAGTATGTCAACCCAGAGCATGGTCTCTGTGTTTAAAAGCTCACCCTGAGAAAGGCTCAGGGCTGCACTGGGATCCCAAACACCCAGAATATCCTCCTGGTTCATCCACATGGTCTCATCACACCTTCTCTCTCTCTCTCTCTCTCTCTCTCTCTCTCTCTCTCTCTCTCTCTCTCTCTCTCACACACACACACACACACACACACACACACACATCTCATCTCTTGGGACCCTTGACTAGGATTAGAAGCCTTACCCTATTCTCTTCTGCCCAGATAATCGGTGGAACCGCTCTTTATTAACCAATCCTAGGTGACGGGAAACAATTTTACATAACAGAGAGAGTGGAGATCCTTGGCCAAGCTACCATCTGGACTTCAACCAGATGTCTGGGCATAGAAATCAGCATCTAAATGCACAGTGCACAAAAACATCTCCCAACAAGCCTGGAACTCGCGACGTAGCTGAAGTTGTCCTTGAACTCCTGCCTCTATACCCCCAAATCTGGGAATACAAGCATGTACTACCACACCCCACTCAGTCCATACCTTCTAAGTTGTGGGTTGTGATTCCACACAAGTTGAGTGAATGTGGAAGTTGTGAGAACTTTGACAACAGCAAAGGTTTCTAAATATGTAGCGACCAAAACTCAATGTCAAACACGTAAGAAATGGAATTGTTTGCTACGGTGCTTGGTGGTGTGATATCATGACCCTCACTACAGCCTTGGCTCTAAACTCAGAACATGCACATTTTGTACTAATATATATGCCGTCCTATTAACAAACACTGCTGGAAAGCCCTCGATTCAGATCCTATACTATTGTAGTTTTAAAAAGTACAATATAGTTTTAGCTATACAATATAGTATAGCCAGGAATGGCGGTCCACACCTTTAATCTTAGCGCTAGAGAGGTAGGTGGATCTCTGTAAGTTTGAGGCCAGTCTGGTCAATATAGTATAGTTCCAAGGTTACCCTCACTCAAAAGACAAAGAGGAAGGGCAGCATTTCCCTGTAGAGAGTTTTCTGCTATTCTAAAAGTATAATGAAAAACGCTGAGGACGTTTTCTATCCCACTGTGCCAGCCACATACCATTGTTAATCTAAAGTAAACAAGTCCATCCATCTCATCCATATGCAAATGTGCTTTTTTTTCTTAAGATTTATTTATTTTATGTATGAGTTACACTGCAGCTTTCTTCAAGCACACTAGAAGGGGGCATCGGATGCCGTTACAGAAGGTTGTGAGCCACCATGTGGTTGCGCATTGGAACTGAACTCAGGACCTCTGGAAAAGCAGCCAACTGCTGACCCGTGCTTTTATTTTGAATAAGTGGCAAAATGTATGAATGCCCAAGAATTGTTTTACAGTAAATTTATGATTTATCATCAGTAAATGATCCATTTGTATATAGCTTATATTCCCACATATTCAGTAGGATTCATAAAAACATCTTGGATACTGATAAACCAGCCTGCCTCCACCTTGGGCTTGAAAGTCATATTAATAAAGACAAACTAGGTTCATTGCTGCTTGTGTTTCTTGGGTCTGTGTCCCACCTGTAACCTGAAGGGCAAATGTCTGTTCTAGCTTGATATGCCTAAGTTCTGCTTTTGCGACCCTCGCTTATTTGTCTACCAATCCTCCGTTTGGAACCCCCTACTCCTGAGCTATAGAAGCCTTATAATGTCCAGGCCACTCTCTGGAACTCAAATTAGGGGAGACAGCTTCTGTTGTGCACCATAAAAAAGCTTTCTCCAGCTGGGCGGTGGTGGTGCACTCCTGTAATCCCAGCACTTGGGAAGCAGAGGCAGGCGGATTTCTGAGTTCGAGGCCAGCCTAGTCTACAGAGTGAGTTCCAGGACAGCCAGGGCTACACAGAGAAACCCTGTCTTGAAAAAAAACCAAATCCAAAAAAAAAAAAAAAAAAGCTTTCTCCATTTGGTGGTCTGCTGGATGTAACAATATAAAAAAGATAACAAACAGAAAATTTTAACAATGTCTGCTTTGCTCCCTTGGCCTTAGCACCATAGTCTTTGAAACTCCTGTACCATGAGAGACATGGCAGAAGAAGCCAATGCGCAGGTTGGGACAAAGGTCCAGGCAAACCAGCTTGTGCACCCACTGCGGGGGTTCAGCCTCGACACAGGATCAGAGTTCTCAACTGGAAGCAGGGATATCTGGAAGGTGCATAATAAATATACAATTTACACAGACTACTTTTTGGGTCCAAGCTGACAGGCAATTTTTCAAGGCTTAAAGTTTCTCCTCTCTCTCTCTCTCTCTCTCTCTCTCTCTCTCTCTCTCTCTCTCTCTCTCTCTCTCTCTCTCATTCGCTTGCAGCTCGGGGCTGCACACACTCTGCAGTCTCCTGCACACTCTGCTTTTCTCCTGTGCGCTTTCCTTTTCTTGCACTCTCTCGCTCACACACACCACACGCACTCCCCTTTCACTCACACACACACTCTTCACACACCTCTCACACACACCACATGCACTCCCGTCACTCACACACACACTCTTCACACACCTCTCACACACACCACATGCACTCCCCTGTCACTCACACACACACTCTTCACACACACCTCACACACACACCACATGCACCCCCTGTCACTCACACACACACACTTCACACACCTCTCACATACACACCACATGCACTCCCCTTTCACTCACACACACACTCTTCACACACACCTCACACACACACCACATGCACTCCCCTGTCACTCACACACACTCTTCACACACACCTCACATTCTCTCTCTGCTCAGTCTTCACAAGCTCCTCTCATGCTCTCCACGGTCACTCTCCACGCTCTCCTGCCTTCTCCTTGCCCCAGTCTTTTATTGATACTCCAAAAGCAGATGAAAAAGACATTGTATACTCATTGTCAAATAAAATTCAAAAGAATAACCACGTCCCACAAAGAATCAAGAATTACAATTGTTCCCCAAAGTTTCAAGCTTCCCTATTCTCAGGCCTATTGCAAAAATAATAATAATAGCAAACCTATTATTATTTAAACTTTAACTTTAACTATTATACTTCAGAGCTCAGAGCTCTGAGGCCAGCTACTCGCATTCTCTTGTGAAGTTCTAATGATAAATGACATGGGCCAAGCTGCCAGGCAGTGGCCAGAAAGAATCAAGTTAACCCTTAACTCGGTAGCTCCCCTAGCTTTCCACTTCTGCACATTGCACACAGTGACTTTCCTAAGAGTCCCAGTGTTCTGACTTAGTTTTACTAGTGTAAGATTTTACATATTCTATACTTGCTTATCCAGGAACCACTCTCAAATGTTATACAAAACTTATTTCATAACTTTAATGTTTCTTTCTTTGGGGTCCCAATGTTACCTCTAATTCATTTTCTAATAATTTTGTCAAACTTTCTTTGCAAGTCAAACATTAATCTGAAACTACATTGTACAGTTATTACAATGTTTCCAAGATGAGAACACACAGCATGCACCTGGGCCATTAGGACTGTGCTGTGGTGTTGTGCTGTGCCTCTAGACCTCAATTTTAAATTGTTTAAGAATCATTACATCAGGGAACATCTAGTTTTACAGAATTCACCAGAGCAGAAGGAGAAAGAAGTAAGAAAGTCAGACATAATAGAATAATTATTCACACCAAGGCCAACTGAAAAACAGTCACACACAAATGAAATCTATACAGCCATTGTCCAGGGCTAAGGTTAGGAGAAACTGGATCAACTGTTGTTACAAAGAGCTGCCTCGGGCTACTGAGATGTCTCCATCCAGGCCTACTGCAGGCAGTGCCTTATTTCAGATGGCGGGTCCCCTGGAGGGATGTGTCTCCTGCTTCTCAGGGTCCCAGACACCATCCTTTTCTACAAGAAGCTGCTGTGAGCCACTGAGCCGCCTCCATCCCGGCCCACTGCAGGCAGCCCTGTCATTGTTTGCTGTCCCCAGCAACCCACAAAGGCTTCAGGAGCGGAACTAAGGGGCGCCAAAGGCTAGGATGCTGGCACGAGTTGTTGGACTGTATGCTGCTGCTGGTAAGTCTCAGTGGACCTGGAACATCACGAGACCAGCTGAGAAACTGACTGGCTTTCTTATAACCCAACAGTCCAGCTGGCCTCTGCCCTGCACCTGTGGTATTCTGGACTAGTTCTGTTCTCACTTGTGGCCAAGTGTAACTTGTGTACAATAAATCATCTTTCTTGCTGTCTTAGCTGAATTAAAGAAAAAAATTCCCACTTCAAGTTGGGTATGGTGGTGCACTCCTATAATCCCAACATTTAGCAAGTAGAGACCAGCCTATCCCAATCATCCAGTGAACTAACCAATGAAAAAACAAAGCAACAGAGAAAAGAAAAGAAAGAAAAGGAAAGGAAAGAAAAGGAAAGAAAAGGAAGGGAAAGGAAAGAGGGGAGTGTGGAGAGGGTAGAAGTGAGAGGGGAGAGGGGAGAGACTAGGAGGGGAGAGGGGAGGGGAGGGGAGGGAAGGGGAGGGAAGGGAAGGGGAGGGGAGGGAAAAGAAGGGAAGGGAAGGGAAGGGAAGGGAAGGGAAGGGAAGGGAAGGGAAGGGAAGGGAAATCAAGCCAGGGAGCCTCTGTGCAACAGGGCCCTAGACCTCAGCATAACTGACCCCATGATGGATGTCCATTCAAGCTGTAAAACTCAGCACATAGACATCACCACTTGCCAAAAATAAAAACAAAGGCCCAGGCAGATAGAGAGATAGCTCAGTGGTTAAGAACACTGATTGCTCTTCCAAAGGTCCTGAGTTCAAATCCCAGCAACCACATGGTGGCTCACAACCATCCGTCATGAGATCTGACACCCTCTTCTGGGTGTCTGAGGACAGCCACAGTGCACTCACCTTACTCTTTAGCTTCTGTTCTTCCACTTCTGGCTACCTGTTCCTGTTAACTGAAGTATGTCAACCCAGAGCATGGTCTCTGTGCTTAAAAGCTCACCCTGAGAAAGGCTCAGGGCTGCACTGGGATCCCAAACACCCAACACAGTCGCCAGCTGCCCAATAAAATCTTTCTACTGGCTTAAACCCATGTCTGAGCAGGCTGCTCTGGAGAATACCCCCATAACATTTCTAGAGATCCCACTGAGATCCCAGAGACCAGACCTGAAGCAAGACATGGTTCTCAGAGCCCCTTGGAGCCAGACAGGGTGCAGTGGTCAGGAAACTCCTGGGGGTGAGCTGTAGCCATGAGTTTTTGCTACACTGCTTTATGCTCCCGGCAGATAGTAAGTGCACACCCACCCAGGAGCCATCTTTGGATCCTAGAATAAAACACACACACACACACACACACACACACACACTAGCTTATGTCTAGCTACCTCAAAGGCTGGGTACTCCTAAACCTTCCCCAGCAACCCTAGGCCCTGAAATCTCACATGGCTGGTTGGCCTCATCTCCTGCCACTCCTGCATCCCATCCTTCTTCCTGAAGTCCTGGTGATTGTCTCTCCTCCCTGCTGTGTCCTAGCCCTCTCTAAGTAGCTCTAAGGGTCCCACCCCATCTCCCTTTTCCCAGCCATTGGCACCCGGCATCTTTATTGATCAAAAACCAACTGGGGACAAAGACCTTTAGTGTTTGGACATGCAGATTCCCAGCTGAATCAAAGCATTAGAACCAATCCCCAACAGTGTGCAACCTGAGATAGTCCAGGTCCCAAGGCTGCCTTTGATTAATTACTGACTGACTGCTCAGTAAAGGAGTCTGACACTTCAGTCCCAAAAGGAAACAAATTAAAAAGTCATCTGGTCTGTCCCCTCCCACGGTGAGTCTGGTTAAGGCTCCTTCCGTTTGGACATGTGAGAGGGTGCCTGCCAATGCAGTGTGGGAATCTGTATGAGACGGACAGATGTCACTTGATCTCTCTGTTCAGCTGTGTGAATATGTGGTGTCACACCTGGTTGTCTTTACCATGTCTCTCTGTGCATGTGTGTCTCTGTGTATCTTTTTATGTGTTTCTGTCAGTTCTGTTTCCCTGTGTTGACCAATGGCTTTCTCTGGTGTGAGACTCTCCTCTGGCTCAGCAGAAGACTTGTGCCCCCATCCAGGTGGCAACCTGAAACCTTATGGCTCTGCCAGGTCACCCAGAGAAACTCCCAAAACCTCCACCTGTCCCACTCCAAGAACAGGAGTGCTTGTTTGTTTTCTTGCTTGACTCCAGCTTGTGGTCAGGCCTGGTCCCAGTGTGGAGGTGAGGAGGAGCCAGGCCTCTCCTCCAGGGCAGCCCCTGCCAACTAATTTGAATGCACAAAGGGAGGGGAGCATCCCTCTGCTCTGTGCCTGCTCTAAGAGTGGGGTGGGGGTGGGGAAGAAGGGGAAGTTCCCCTGGGCTGAGCCTGAAGGAAAAAAGAAAGTCCACCCCTTTTTCATGATTGATGTCCTTTCAACCAAAGGTCTGCAAAGCTTGACATTCTCTGAGGAAGGGTAGAAAAAAGACAAAAAACAAAAACAAAACAAACAAACAACAACAACAAAAAACAGCCCCTGGACTGGGCTAGAACATCGCTGCCAGAAAACATGGCCCAGAAGAAACAGATTTTCCCTTCTGTCCAACACTTACCACAGAGACTTTAAACAACTTTTGCTAGGTCTTTTTTAGAGGAGTAAAGACAACTGCTAAAACGATTTCCTTTTCTGTCACCTTGTCTGCCCCAGATATTAGGGAAAGAGTTATAAAATGTTAAAGTCCCAGTTGCTGGAGGTGACTTCAAGGGTGTTTAACAATGGGGAACTGGTCGCTCCGGATGAGACCTTTTGAAAGCCAAGGTCACCTTCTCTGAGGATGAGACAACAGTCAGACTAACAAATACCCAGGAAGGCTTTATATCTTGCACTGTCAGAGGATTATCTCCCAGCTGAAAGTTCCTCCTCTAGTCAAGACACAGTTGGACTATCTCTCAGATTGACAACAAAGATTCCTGGGAGTATGGGGGAAAGGTAATACCCCAGAACTGACAGAACACCAAGCCCCTATAATTGTTCAACTAACCAATTTGACTCCCTCCATTCAGATTAAACAATACCCAATGACCCTGGAAATGAAAGAGGTATTGCAGTCCATATAGCCTGACTTAAAGAACCAGGCATCCTGGTGCCCTGCCAGTCACCCTGGAATCCACCTGTCCTGCCTATGAGAAACCGAAGACTGCTGATTCCAGTGCCCCTCCTCCCGAAGGTGAAAGAGATCGTGTTTGCCACAGTTGAAGGTGTTGGGGTTTTGTCTAAGCTCCACCCCACACCTACCTGGCAATAGCCAGGTATGCCCCGCCCCAGAGATCTGGCCCACTATAAGAGGGGCTACTTGCTCCTCCTCTCTCTTTTTGCTCTCCGCTCTCCCACATAGTCTCACCTCTCTGCCCCTGGGGCTCTTCCCCCCCCCTCCACGTGGTCATGGCCGGCCTCCACTCACTCTCTCTCTCTCTCTCTCTCTCTCTCTCTCTCTACCTCTCTCTCTCTACCACTAACTCCCATCCCCTATTCTGAATAAACTCTATTCTATACCATGTCTGTGTGTGTGTGGTCCCTCAGGGGCAGAGGTGCCCAGGCAAGGGCCCGCCTGGACACCTTCCCCCACGCCGCCTAGCCACACTCACCTAACTCCCTATACTCCCCCCTTTAAGCCCCTTCATCATCCTGCTGCATCTCCAATGTTACCCAAAGTCCTTCATTGGGGAGGGACGTTCACCACCTAGGTGGAGTCTTCTGCCTTGCTGCACCTACAACTTCTACAGGAGCAGACTGCCTGCTGAGCTTGCTTTGCAACATAATCCAGTTGAAACAAAGCAACATAATCCAGCTGCAAACAAAGGATGGGTCTATGGGCTCTCCCTACATAAACACAGTGCTAAATATTTGAGCTATAAACTTTGAGCCTTGGTCAGAAACTTTGTTGTGGCTTCATCCTTCTCTCACCACCACCCCTCCATGCTTTTTCATTTCCGGCCTTGCTTTCAGGTTTCATGGTTGAACCCGGTTCAAACATGGCTGCTGAACAGCTACAGATTCCCATGAGTCTGGTTCTTCCAGAGAGACAGATGTTCACCCTCCTGAACCTGAAAGGTCCGCTCTTCAGCCTCCCGTCGACCGCAGCGGGTCAACCCATCTCTTCACTTTTAAACAGAAAAGTCCGATGGGAGGTCACAGCAGGCAATAGCGCCTGAACCACTTCCGGTCTTTCCATCCGAGGTTTCCTAGACAAAATAGATTATAAAAGTGCCACTGAGAAGTCGGGCGTGGTGGCGCACGCCTGTAATCCCAGCACTTGGGAGGCAGAGGCAGGCGGATTTCTGAGTTCGAGGCCAGCCTGGTCTACAGAGTGAGTTCCAGGACAGCCAGGGCTACACAGAGAAACCCTGTCTCAAAAAAACCAAAACCAAAAAAAAAAAAAAAAAAATTGTGTCACTGAGGATTGTTACAAACCTTGTCTTGTAGAAAGCTACAACTATCTTGGCTAAAGGGAGGCAAAAGGGGCCTGGCTCAGAGTGGGATTGCTGCCATCCTTCCTTCAGATCCAAACTCCAAAGACCAAGAGACAGATTTAAGAGTTCCTAAGTACTGCTGGATATTGTTGCCTCTGGATACCAGAGTCTGTGGAAATTGCAAGGCCTCTATACGCTAGCACAAAGTGGGTACTAAGCCCCTAATCTGGCCAAGACTAAAAAAAGACATCACAAAATGGATATCATTGTCAGGATTCCAGCAGTCCCGATCAATAGCAAACACAAATATGATTCAGTAGCAGTAGCAGCAGAAACCGAGAAAGGCTTCAACAGATCAGCACAAGTCATCAAAAGTGTCAAGAATCAGCTGAAATACCACAAGAAATTCTTTTGCGCATTTAGATAGATAGATAGATAGATAGATAGATAGATAGATAGATAGATAGATAGATAGATAGATAGACAGATGATAGATAGATGGATGGATGAATGGATAGAGAGAGAGGTAGGTAGATAGATAGATAGATAGATAGATAGATAGATAGATAGATAGATAGATAGATAGAGATAGGAAAGAGAGAGGAATTTATCTTTTGAAATAAAATAGAGTTCACGGTTCTAGGCATGCCCTGCAGCTGGGCCCCCTGGTTTCCAGAAACAAGGGAGTCTCCATTGCAAAAATTAGGTTTGTAAAACAGGCTTCCTGAAAAAATCCTTTACAATATTCTGGCCTTTGAGAAACAGGAAAAATCTGGAGAATCAGATTCTGTGTCACAGGAAGGGACCCTAGGGATAAAATTAATCATTCCCAGCCTAAAATTGGCTAGAATTGCTGGTTATGCTGAGACACCCATACCCTGTACTACACAGGGATAAGAACTAATCAGACTGCCAGCCCACTGACTGATAAAACTCAGTCACTGGTAGTAGCCCAAATTAATGTTAAAAGACTTATAAGAGGCTAAAACTTGTCAAATATTCAAAACTTTTAACCTAGGCACTTCCCCTTACTCTGATATCTGCTATTCTGCCTTGTAAGTTAATTCTTATGGATAACAACAATATAACCGTGCCCCTGAGACTACTTGGTGGGCTGTATTGGTGGTTTGATTAAATATGCCCCTTCTGATACTTTCCAAACTAACAATAGGTTGATCAGGACCTAGAGATATTAAAACAAAGTTAGATTCCTTTACAGAAATGACCCTACAAATTGAAGAGGCTTAGAGTTACTTCTCATGGGCTTAAAAAAACAACAACAACACAACACCTGTCTGACTTTGGGGAAACCCTTTTTTTTGTTGTTTTGTTTTGTTTTTTTGTTTTGTTTTTTTTCGAGACAGGCTTTCTCTGTGTAGCCCTGGCTGTCCTGGAACTCACTCTGTAGACCAGGCTGGCCTCGAACTCAGACATCCATCTGCCTCTGCCTCCCAAGTGCTGGGAAACTTATTGTTTCTATACTAATTAATCAAGAGTAATTAAAAACAAGACGAAAAAAACCTTGCCATTGTTGGGGAAATAATTGACACCAGCCTGTTCTCTTGGTGCCCTGGGTAACTATTCTGCTTTCAAGTACTGACCAGGCCTTTAATTCTCATTCTGATTAGATTAACACCGGGACCCTGCATCAAAACTGAAACAGGATGAGTCCATGGTTTATTCACGAAGACCAGGAGGGAATGTAACAGGGTCCCAGACCTTAGCACATCTGACTCCATGACAGAAATGCTGTTCAGGCTGTAGAACTCAGCACAGAGGCAGCACCACATGCCAAAAACAACAACAAAAAAAGACCTATCTGATAATACCGTGAGTATTATATATAATTGAACCAATTTATAGGGACTCTTTGTCAATTTTTATTTTGTGTCCAGAACGAGGCAATCTCTGTATTCATAAAAAGTACAACATTTTTAGCTGGATCCATTCCAGCTAACTGTCAAAGTCTCATTTTTCTTTTTAGTATCAATTTAGAAAACTTTGCTATGTAGGTTTTTAATTTCTTACTGTTTCTGTGTTTAAAATATCCATTTTAAGATATAATCTTTCTGCCAGGCAGTGGTGGTGCACGCATGTAATCCCAGCACTCTGGGAGGCAGAGGGAGGCGGATTTCTGAGTTCGTGGCTGGCCTGGTCTACAGAGTGAGTTCCAGGACAGGCAGGGCTACACAGAGAGACCCTATCTCAAAAAAACCAAATCCAAAAAAAACCAAAAAAAAAAAAACCAAAACAAAACAAAAAAAAAAGATAAAATCTTTCCTCTGCATGAGAATTCCTGTAGGATATGAGTAGAAGGCAAGGTAGGCCATCTGTGGATTAAGACGATCTAGATGTGTATCCCGAAATTTCCTTTCTACCAGAGCTAACTCTTGTTCAGCTTTGAAGGATAATTTTCTCGAGCTATTTACTAAGTTTTGAAATAAATTGTTTAGCTCTTGAGTAGCCAAGCCAAGCGCAAGCCGCAGCCAGTGAATATCTTCTAGTAGCTTCTGAAAATCATTAAGAATCTTTGTTTTTTCTGATTTGCATCTTTTGTGGCCTAACCTTTTGTAGACTTATTCTGCAACCTAGATAATTAATATAATGTCCTCTTTGTATTTTTTCAGGGATGATTTGTAATCCCTGAAAGGCAAGACAAGGGATTTTGGGGGGGTGCGTTTTTGTTTTTCTTTTTTTAAGATTTATTTTTCTTTTATATGAGTACACTGTAGCTATCTTCAGACACAGCAGAAGAGGTTATCAGATCCCATTACAGATGGTTGTGAGCCACCATGCTGGGATTTGAACTCAGGACCTGTGGAAGAGCAGTCAGTGCTCTTAACCGCTGAGCCTTCTCTCCAGCCCCTTGTTTGTTTTTCTTCATCAAACATTCTTTTTAGGATATTTATATTTGAAGCCGTCAACATGATATAATCTATATAATGATAAACAATGTATTAAGGAAATTGTTTATGAATCATCTCTAAGGGCTGTTATACAAAATATTGATACAAGGGAGGGCTATTTAACATTCCTTGGGACAGGACTTTCCAATGGTATCTTTTATTGGACGACTTCTATTAAAGGTAGGTACTGAAAAAGCAAACCTTTCCTTATCATGCTCATATAAAGGAACTGTGGGAAAAACCAATCTTTTAGATCAATCCCTGTGATAAGCCATTCCTTAGGCAACTAGAAAGGGAATGGATTCCAGGCTGCAGGGAACCCATCGCTGAAAAGTCTTATTAACTGCTCTGAGATCTGTCTACATCTTCCATTGTCAACACTTCTTTCTAATGACAAATACTGGAGAATGCTAAGGGCTGGTGGTCTCTTCTGTACGCTGAGCCTCCAGCTGCTCCTGGACTAGCAGTTCTAGTGCCTGCAGCTTTTCTTTTGTTGCATACCACTGACTAATCCAAAAGTCTTGGTCAGTTAACCACCTTAGTGGTAAGGCTGTTGGTGTCTTGGCAGCAGTGGCTCCCTGAGGAAGAGCTGAATTGTCAGCCTGTGTTATGTTTTGTTTATGGACAACCTGGATAGTCTTTAACTGTCTTTGTTAACATTTCTTAACTAATTTGATTTTTTTATTAGGAGCCTGACTGGTTTTGTGGCCAGCCTCTGAAACTGAAAGGATATTAATTTATATTTTCCACTATCGTAACAGATCTCCTCCCCATAAGTTTATGGCTATATCAACCATCTACAGCTTTAATTTTTCTATTTGACCTTCAGGTCCTGTACATTAATTCATTTGCTTTATTTGAAATAAAGTTTCAACTCCTTGAAACTGGATGTCTACTTCTTGAAGTGGCCAACCTGTAGGCCAAAATTTTGGATTGATAATGGTGACATCTGCTTCAGTGTTGACCATTCCTTCAATTTCAATATTATTTACTAATATTCTTAACTTGGGCCTTTATTCCTCTATTGAAGTTTGTCAAAATTTTTGCTTTTGGCCCCCTTTTAGTTTTTTTTTAAATTGTCTATAGAATTTGCCTCGACCGTGTTATCTGGTCTCACAATGTCTGTTTTCAGAGCATTAGTGTTTAATTGTCCCAAGGAAGGAAACTCTCCCTGTTTGGCATTGGGGCCTGCAAGAGTCCCTAGGAGACCTTAGGTAAAATACTGCCCATTTGCTGCTCTATATTCCCTAGTCCAATGTCAGCCTTTGCCATATCTTTTACATATTTCAGGAGGCATAGGCTCCCTTTGGGATTAATTTGGTTTTTTTTTTTCTGTAGTTTATCTTGAAATGACCCTGCTCACCACAAAACATTTGAAATTTCAGGTTGTCTCAAGGCCTCTAGTGGCAGCTTCTCCTATGAAGGTCATTTCGGGCGAACGAGGCCCACCATCAGCTGTGTGTCTCATCCACTCACCATCGATGCTGACCCGCTGCCCTCAGTGGCCTGATTACTTCTTTGCATCCAGCATTCACATCTTCAAAAGCTAAAGACTCAATTAGTGCCTTTCTTGCTGGTGGGTCCCATATACTCCCTTCTACAGCAGAAGTCAACCTTTGTGGAAAAAAAAAAAAAACTCAGGGAATGTTTTCTTTGGACCTTGTATGACTTGAGAAAATGGTTCAAGTCTTTTCCCTATTTCTGCAGCCTTGTCCCAGGCCCTTAAGGCTGTCAAGTGACATAACATCAAGGTTTCTTCATCTATTCAGCCTGAACCTCTACCTCAGCAGAACGACCCTTAGCAAGCAGTTATCTTTAGAAACATTGTTACTTATGGTTTTCTTTTGTCCTGTTATCTCCTTCACCTCTTCTTTCCACCATGAGAACCCCTGTAAATGTGACCCAGGTTTTAGTATTGTTTTTGCCATATCTTCTCAGTCTTGGGGGGGGGGTGATCTATTTTTAATAGCCCAAGAAGTTAGGATTTGTTCTTAAAACAGTGAATGCATTCTAAGATTAGTGATATTTTCCTTTAAATTTTCTCAGTTCTAACATATCTGTGGGTTGCCATTTGAAATCCTGATAACCCTGTGGATGATCATCATCTGGAGGTCTTTGTTGTATACTAACCGGATGGACTAAAGTTTGTTTTTTAACAACCTTTGGTTGGTTTTCTCTAACTTTATCTTCTGTCTCCACCTGAGTATTTTCCCTATTTTAAGTTCCTCTCCTAAGGTCTGTGCTGTGCTTCCTGTCTCTCCTCCTGCTGCTCCTCCGGCTCCGTGAGCTCCTGTATCCTCTATTCAAGGCTCTGCTTCCATATTTTAGTTGTTTCTTTATAATTCTGATTCTTTGATGTCTACTTTATTTTGATTGATTAATTTTAAAATATTCTCCTCCAAGCCTTGTTCTCTCTGCTGCTCAGTCTGATCTGTGAGCTCTTCCATCTTTTGTTCTAGTGTCTTCTCCAGCTCCTGTCTCTAAACCTCACTTTCCTCTGTTGCTTATCGTGACCTATTAACCCCTGTACCTTTAGTTTACTCAAGTCTTAAACTTACCCCTGTTGATCAGTCTCATCTATGAATGCGTGCGTGTTTGTGTGCGTGTTTGTGTGTGTGTGTGTGTGTGTGTGTGAGTGTGTGTGTAGAGATAGAGATCAACTTATAATTCTTCTAAACTAATATGGAGCTTCTTGTATCTTTGTCTCCCTCTGGTGTTTGACTCAGGATACTGTTCTCTCTAATTCTTTTTTCCAAAGGAAGGGGCTAACTGTAGAAGGACCTAAGGCTTTTGTGTTCTCTGTTTAGGTTATAGCCGGCAGTGTGTGTGTGTGTCAGTCTCAGGTACTCTGCAGTGTAAGGAGGGGGTCTGGCGGTCCCAGTTTAGAAGATATGGGAAATCAAGCACAGGAAGGATTTGCTCAGTGGAGATTCCCAGATAGAGCCCTTGCTGTGTCTGTGAGAAGACTTTGGAAAGTTAACTGTCATTGTGTTACTTGTTGATCTTTAGCTGTGAAGGCTGTTTCACAGGCTGTCACAACCCAAGTCCTTTCTTTAGGCTCAGGGACCCTGTGCTGTGGCCCTGTGAGTCTCAGTTCGGGGCTGGGGTGCTGTCTCTGGTTGTTGTGGTTTGCTTGGGGCTTGGGAGGGAGCCTCTCAGTAGCTCTCTGTAGGCCCCTTTGACCGCTCACACAGTGCTACAGCTTTAGAGTGCAGCCCTAGCTGCTTATATTGGGGAGTGGGGGGACACACAGGAATGGGTATCTCAGGTTAATTGAATTCTAAGCCTCACATCGGGCACCAATTTGTTGCTGAAACTTCCAACCCTAATACACCTGTACAAAAAACACTCAGTTCAATTATTATAAGCTATAAGCCTAAATTAGACATATCTAATACTATACCAACTTATTCCGCAGCTATAAGACCCCTTGCTACCTGTGGTTTCTCCTGGCCACGTGCTTCTGCTCCATAATGGCTTCCTCCTCCTCCTCTTTTTCAGTCCTCTCTCCTTCCCCTCTTATCTCTTCTCTTCTCAACCTGCCTCCACTCTCAAAATCCTCTAGTTCCATCTTTCCCCTCCATGCCAATCAGACTCTAGCTTTTATTGACCAGTTAAAATGGGGTAAGTGATCAACTGCTTGTCGAAAACAGAAGTTTCAAAGAAACAACATTAATACCACAATACAAACAACATCAAGACAACCCACAATATCTGTAGGCTTAAAGTTTTCAAAACCTACTTTTAATAAGGGTTCTTGTGTGTTTTAGCCTCCCTCTAGCCCACCACCCACCAGAGGCAGAGGAAAGGAAAGGTTAACAGGGCAAAGGAGGACATGGACCTGCTTAGAAACAGTTCTCTGGAGTGAATCCAAACGGTGTTGCCAGGATATCGGCAGTTCAGCTCATACAAATCAGCAGTGGCAGCTCAATCTACTTGCAAACGCCATCCATGAATCAGTAATGGCGGGTCAATCCAGAAGAAACCACAAACCTCTGCCAGTCGGCACAAGTCAGCAGAAGCTGCTAGAAGATACAGGAACACCACCAGAAGTTTTTAGTGCATTTCTCTCTGTAAAGTCTCAGCAAACGATGACCAGCAAAAACTGGCAAGGATACCAGTACCACCCAGCATCATCTGCTATTCATCGGGCTATATTTATACCCTTTCCAAACATCACATGTTCTCTCAAGCATACGTTCCAGCAAAATACCACATGACTGTTGTTAGCAAAAGATCCTCCCAAGTGTCTGCTTCAGCAAAACCATCCTCTCATAAAACAGTTGCCAGAAAAACATCACATGCCGCAACTGAGTCTCCACAGAAACCAGACATTTCTACTTCAGGCATCAAATTCCTTTACCTGCTGAGCCATGCCACTGGCCAAGAGAAATCAGATCCATGAACTAGGCTCCACCAAACCACACTGCCTCTCAGGATTCTCGTCTTCTCTCATTTACACATGGGATGTTACAGAGGGGCTTTGACTGCTGCCTGTCCATCCACCTGCAGAAACGATTCTCCTCTTTCCCCACAGCCATAATCTCACTTTGACTCTGCCTCCTATCTCATGTAAAATGGAGAAGAAAGATCTGTGCGGGGGGGGGGGGTGTTAATTTAAATTTTTTTACATTTTTTTATTCGATTTCTGCATATAAATGAGTGTAATTCAGAGAACAACTTCTGAGAAGTGAGTTCTTTCCTTCTACCATGTGGGTCCTGGAGACCGTGGTTGGTTTTAATGTCAACTGGCCACAAATTAGAATCATCTGACTAGGGAGTCTCACCTGAAGAATTGTCCTGATTGCCTTGATTGATGTAGGAAGGCCACCCAACTATGGTAGCAGCCTCAGATAGCAGCCCAGATAAAAAAGAATATTTCAGAGAAATGTACTCTGGCCATTGCTGGTTCCATCTTTCCTCCTGCTGCCAGGGTGAATTCACCCTGGTGTGGTGTCAGACCTAATTCCTTTGCCGGCAGTAAAATCAACATTCCCAAGTCTTCATCATAGAATAGGGACCAGTTGCTCTTTAGGAATGTCATGGCTTTCAGGATGGGAGTACAGAGGCCTTGTGGACTAAGTGACTTCTGGTTGTCAAACCCCATCCTCTACCCAGTGAGCAGCGGGTATTCTGGGACTACTCGAGAGCGTTGAGGCACAAACCTCAAAGACTGAGAACTGGTTTCTCAGCATCCCAAGTGTGGTTATTATTTTAAAGCATATATATATATATATATACACACACACACACACACACACACACGCACAAGCATACACACATTATATATATATACACTCACAAGCATAACATACACACACACACACACATACACATATGAATATATATTCATCCCCTTGATTCTGTCCCTCTAGAGAACCTGGCTAAAATAAGTTGGTACCACACCAAAGTGATTCTAGATAAACAGAATTTTTTTTTATAAGAATCTTTTTTTTTTAAGATTTATTTATTTATTATATGTAAGTACACTGTAGCTATCTTCAAACACCCCCAGAAGAGGGCATCAGATTTTATTACAGATGGTTGTGAGCCACCATGTGGTTGCTGGGATTTGAACTCAGGACCTTTAGAAGAACAGTCAGTGCTCTTAACCGCTGAGCCATCTCTCCAGCCCGATAAACAGAATTTTAAGGATGAGTTTCTCTAGTGGACTTAGTAGTACCTGGGGCTGGATCTTCAGCTGGATACATAGAACCTATTATCACGAAAGACTCCTCAGATAGTATTAGAAGCACTGAACATCCATGGTGTGCACTATTTAAAGAACTTGTCTAGATAAATACACTTGATCTCAATTCACCTCTTGTAAGGTGTAAAGACTATAGTGACTCTATATATGAAAATTTTGAACGTTTGTGGGAACTGCTATTTGGCTCCTTTTAGCATCTTTGAACAAAGTTACAAAATTTGACAGTGACCTGAGTAATAAAACTGACTGGCTCCAGACACATAAACACTCCAAGAGTGTAGGAAGCTGCTAAGCGCTGCGCCTTCAAGTTTCCGCCTTCTGCCCCCTCGCTGGCAGGAGCCCCCTGAGATGAACAACACCTTATTTGGAAAGCCTGCTGCTTCTTGCCCCTTCCGCATAGAGACAGCCTACCAGCAGTTCCCACGGGGCTTAACCTGATTTGATCTTGGGACAGCATAAAAAGGGTTGGTGGGCACTCCCCGGAAGAAGAAGCTTTGTTTAAGGTTCCCGAATAAACTGCTTGGGGAAGAAACTCTCTGGTGTCGCGTCATCTCTTGTTGGACAAGGGTGACTGCGACACAAGAGTCTCTAAATGTGCACTGGAAGAGACTCTTTCCTCATGAAGTCATAGTGCTCAGGTTTCAGAAAACCAAACCCAAGCCCTCATTATACAATTAGCTGAGTTCCAACATAAACTTAACTGTCAGCTCTGTCAAGTGCCAGCAGTTACAGTAAGGGCACTGAGTTTTAAAAAAACAGGATCCTTAAGACCACCGTCTTAAGGTGTGGGTGTGGGAGGACCCTAATGAGGTTGAAGGTGCTGACCTTCAGATTCTGAAGGGTCACCTTTAGATCTGTAACTAGACTCAGGGTTAGGCAAGCCCCTAGAGGCGAAGTAGGAAGTGGGATGCTGCGGGCTGCACTTCACCTCTAAGAATCTAAGGGGTTTGGATTCACTCAAGCAGAAGTCCAAGTGACAGTGACAACAGATATGAGCAGCAGCACATTTCACAGGCATGGGATAACGGGGAAAGGAACCTAAAACTGGATCCAGCTGGGTTTACCATCAACAACAGGTGGCTGAGCAGATGCCAAGCTTGATGTTGAAGCTGGAACAGTTGAAAAACAACAGATACCCAAAGTTTGAAGTATTTGTGGAAAGATGGCCTACTGAAAATGAGCTAGAGGTGCCTAATATTCCTTGGTTTCATGCTGATGGAGAGACTTTTAAGGCTTAAAAAAATTGGGATACTGGAGTGTTTTTGCTTAAAACCTAATCCTTGGAGCTGGAGAGATGGCTTGGCGATTAAGAGCACCATCTGCTCTTCCAGAGGACCTGGGTTTAAAATCTCAGCACCCACACGGCAGCTCACAACTGTCTGTAACTCCAGTTCCAGGGGATCTGACACCCTCATGCAAGTATACATGCAGGCAAAACACCAATGTAATATATATATGTGTATGTATATGTATGTATATTGTATATGTTATAATGTGTATATGTGTATATTATATACATGTATATGTGTGTATATGTTGTGTATGTATACATATAATATATATGTATAAAAATCATTATATATACTCTAACCTTTCACAGTGGGAGGGCCCAGAGCCATCCCTTTCACTAGTACTGTAAGATGGAAAATAATGAGAGGGGCACCAGCACATTTGAAGAGTTCTGTTGTTGCCCTTGTCCTTGTGCCAGACCTTAGAATGGAGATGCTGATGCCCAGCTAGATGAACTAAATATAATAGGTTTAATTGTGCCTCAGAGTAGGGGACCAATGGCAAGGCTGACTGGCAAAGGCAGGTGAGCAGTCATCATATATGCAGTCCGTGCAAAGTGATGGCCATAATCCCCTGGTTTGTATGGAACGTGGGGACTGGCTAATCCATCGTGGTTTTCTGGAATGGAACAGGTAAGATTATTCTTTTTGTTGTTGTTGTTGTTCTATCTAAACGTGTGGAAAAACTCTAGAACAGATGAAAGCCTGCATTGGATCATAGTAACAGAAAATCACAGCCAAATAATTTCCAGGCTGGAGCCAGTTTAAGGGGCAGTTCCCCAGAGGAAAGACCTTCCCGATACCTAAGGGTTTTCCTGATAGCCTTTCTCCATCCAGCCCAAGGACCTATGGTTTTACCAGAGAAACTACAATGGGGGAAAAGATTCTGCGAGACACTGGATACTGATTCTGAATTGTCACTGATTCCAGGAGACTCCCCCCACCCCCGTGGGCCTCCTGTTACAGTAGAAGCAAACCGGTCAGCAGCCTTACTCCACGGTCTCTGTATCAGTTCATGCTGACAGATTCTGGCCAGAGCTCCTGCCTTGACTGCCCTGGATGATGGACTTCAAGTTGGAAGATAAAATAAACCCTTTCTTCCTCAAGCCAGTATCCTTTAGGTCATGGTGTTTTATCACAGCAATAAAAACCCTAAAACAGAAATCAAACTCAAGTTGTCAGCAATGGTGACAGTGTCCCCACCCATTTAACCATCTAGCCATGGGTGTGAAGATTTTTAAGAGAGTCCTAAAGCCCAAGTTGAACGGGAATTCACTACACAGCGGGCACTGTCCGTGCCTCATTCCTAATCCTCTAGCCTCTCCTTCCAGTGCTGGAATCACAGGCAAGTGCCCCCACTCCAGACGCATATGGAGCGCGGAAGGCTCTTGGCAGGCCCCCAGTGCCCACCCTGCCACCACCCCACCAAAGACAGTATTCTAGCTTTATCTATATGATTAACTTTTGGAGAGTGGATCATAGCATGTAATTAAGCTGGTCCTGAACTCCACATCTTCCTCAGACTTTTGAGAGGGTTCTAGTTTTAAAATCCAAATCTAGAAGGCACAATACACTTAGGATAGATCAGAACCTACTACATAGCCCAGGTTGGCCTCAAACTGCAGCAATCCTCTTAGCATGCTTATAGTTAGGCATGAGTCACAGGTGTGATACCCAGGTGTGATGGTAATTTTTAAAAATGGCATTTCAAAATAAAATAAAAATGGCATTTCATGTGTGTGCACACCTGCATGTTCATTTGTGTGTGGGTCCATGTGCATCTATGTGTGCATGTGTGGGTTAGGGGTCATTCCTTAAGAGTCACCACTTTGTTTCATTTTATGACAGTGTCCTTTGACCTGGGGCTTACTGATTCTGTCAGGTTGGCTGGCCAGTGAGTTCTAGCTATCTGCCTGTCTCTGTCTCCCCAGTGCAGGGATTGCAAGGATACAGGACCATGTCTGGCTTTATTTGTTTGTTTGTTTGTTTGTTTATTTTTGGATTTTGTTTTTTTTTTCCAGACAGGTTTCTCTGTATAGCCCTGGCTGTCTTGGAACTCACTCTGTAGACCAGGCTGGCCTCGAACTCAGAAATCCGCCTGCCTCTGCCTCCCTGAGTGCTGGGATTACAGACGTTCGCCACCACTGCCCAGCCTGGCTTTATTTTTAACTTCTTTAGTCTTGGGGTTCTGGGAGTTGTACTCAGGTCCTCATGGTAAGCACACTAGGCACCTTACCAGCTAAATCCACAATGGCTCTTGACATGCCTTTCACACCAAGATGGGCTGACACTTCTGAAACCATGAGCAGAAACAAACCCTTCTCGAAAGAAAGAAAGAAGGAAGGTAGGAGGGAGGAGGGAGGGAAGGAAGGAAGTTAGGAAGGAACGAAGGAAGGAAGGAAGGAAGGAAGGAAGGAAGGAAGGAAGGAAGGAAGGAAGGAAGGAGAGAAAGAGAGAGAGAGAGAAAGAGAGAGAAAGAGAGAGAGAGAAAGGAAGGAAGGAAGAAAGAAAGAAAGGAAGGAAGGGCAGGGGCAGGGAGGGACGGGGAAGGAGGGAAGGTGATCTGCAGGCACCTTCAGCTCGCAGCAAACCTGCTGCCTGCCTGCCTGGGGAGGGGAGGGAGAGCTGGGGAGAAGCCCACTTGTCCCCAAACATAGCTCAACCTCAAGCAGCTTAGTAGCACGTCATTGTGAACCACGGCTGCGACCACGCAGTCTGTGGGCTGAACACGAATTCCAACAGCCTGACACCGTACATGTGGCGAAACCGATTCGGTTTGTTCTAGATTTCAAATTCTAAAGTTATTACAAGAAATGGTTGACTATGGACAACTCAGCTGGGGGAGGTGCCTGCTGCTGCCAAAGTCCGACGGATAAGGTTCAGTCCCTTGGACCCACATGACAAAAGCAGGGAACCAGCTCTTATCTCCACACATGTGCCATGGCACAACACACACACACACACACACACACACACACACCAAATGAAATGTAGTATAACTCTTAGAAAAACAAACCAAACCATAAGATGGCCGAATGCATTCTCGCAGCACCCGCCCTTGGCTTTGCGATCTTCTACACCCAGGGGCCTCTTTCCCGACCACAGCTCATGCACCTGCGTGACAGAGCACTTGTCTTCACTTCTCCAGCCATGACTTCTAACGGGACCATTGTGTCTGTGGTGCAGAAGCCACAAGACGGAGCCATCTGAAATCTCACTGTTGCTTTGTATCCTAACCCCTCACTTTTCCTCACTGTCTCTATACACAGTTCCTTGTCAGCGAGCCAGCAGAGTGAAGCTCATGCCACGTTTACTCCTCTATACTGTCCTCTTTTACAAGTTTCAACATATCTGCTGAAGTTCTTAACATGGGGCTGCTATGTAGAAGTCAGATCTATTGGGGGAGCAGCAATCCCAAGGATAGCCAAGTTGTCAGCCAATCTAGACCTGAAGATAATGAAAACGCCAGTAAATTAGAGCCAGCCCAACATTCAGAGCTTCCGTGGGACTTTAAGGAGACAAGACGTCAATGTGAACTGGCCACAGGAGGACAGATAATAGCAGGAACTCTGCTTATCTTATTCTTCACAAGGCGATGGGTCTCCATGTAAGTGGGGGGACAAAGTTATAGTGAAAGCAAGCAGGCGTTTCTCCTTCTTTTCCTTCCCTTCTCTTTCTTGTTTATTATTTGATATTTATTTATCCTCGGCTGAGGAAACTCTCCCCAGGGAGCTGCAACACCTCTGCTGAGGCTTCCACTCAGAGCAGGGTGGTTCCTGAACTTCTGAGTAGCAGGATACCCTTCCAACTGAGCAAAAACACTTACAGAAGGAGCTGGGCCAAGGTCAAGGAGTACAGAACACATCTTACTGAGACCATCCAGATGCATTACCGTATTTACCCCTAAACGACCCTTTATTTTTTCCTTTAAACAAGTAACTGGATACATACTGGTAAATGCTAACTACCCATTTGACAAATTTCGGTTCTGAATCCCTTTTTAACTTTTCCCTTCTGCGTTGAAAAGAGAACTCAAGGCCTTGCATATAGCAATACACTTTTCCTTAAAACTACCCAGTAGTTGGCAGACAAAAGATTAGGAGTTCAAAAATCAGCCTGGGATACGAAGAAATTTACTCTCAAAAAAATACAAAGCCAACTAAAAAGCTGGCATGATATGGCTTGCCTGTACACCCTGCACTGGGGAGGCCAGAGCAGAAGAAGCACCATGACCAGGCAGGCGTGCCTGGCAGTCAAGTTAGTGAGCCTTAGGCTGGACTAAGTCTCTGCCCAGCTCCTCTAACCGCACAGGCCCAGGACACTTAGAAGTTCCTTCTCCAACTGTTGGTGTGACAGCCTGGGCCTCCTGCGTCTCAGTCTCTGAACCACGGTGACGACGGGCTGGGGGACGCTCGACCCACACTGGTCCTCGCCAACTCCCGCCCGATGCCCAGCTTCGAGCATGCATCTGGGGTGGGGCTTCCGCACAGAGGCCTGGAACCACCCGCCCTGCCGCGGAGAGCACGTCGCCCCAAACACAAGCCTGAGCCCACGGCTCCCGTCGCCATCGAGATCGCGCCCTGCTACCCGCGTGGGTGCCCGTGAACGCCAGGACCGCAAATACCCAGCGGGCCCGCGCGTTTGTAGCGGAGAAAGAAGCTCCGGCCTCCCATAGGCCACCTGCAGGGGGCGGGCTCTCATAGCAGAAGCGGGCTGTGGATTGGTGAAGCATCCGAACGGAGGATTTGGATTGGCTGCTTCATGGGCGTCCTCCGCGGAGAAGCGGCAAGGGCGGCGGGCGTGGCGGGCGCTCGGCCCTCCCTCCCCTCTCCCTCCCCTGGAGTGCGTGCGCCCGCGGGAGGCCGGTCGGCGCCGCCTGGGACCCCGGCCCAGCTACGCGGGCCGCTCGGGACGTGTGGCGGTGCGGAGTGAGGTAAAAAGATTGTGGCCGGCTGGAGTGTCGGGCGCCAAGACTCGAGACGGGGCATTCCCCGCGTGCCTGGCGCTCCGCGTGGGGGACCCTGTGGGAGGCCCGCAGGGGCACAAAGGCTGGCCGCGGTGGGGGCGCCTCGCGCGTTCGCCTCCATCTTGCGGGCCGTGCCGCGGGGGAGGCGAGCGGAGGGCCAGGCTGTGCAGGGCCGGCGCGGCCTGCAGAGCGCGTGGGGCCGCACCTCTGGCAGCCGTGCAGCTGTGCGCGCGTCGACCTTGGTCGCGGGGAATCGGCGAGTCACAGCCGCTCGCGGCCCAGGGAACGCATCCGAGGAGGAAAGCAAAGCCGCTCACTTTTTATCTCTAAGATCTACCCTTGTCATCTGTCACCTGATAGCCAGTCTCAGCAGCCCGGGGGCGCGTGCCCCAAACTCAGTAATTTTATAATTACCGTGTTTTATTCAATGCGTCGTTTCTTATCTTTAAAAAAAAAAAAAAAGCGAAAAACTGCCAATGCCCGAGCAGAGTAGACCTTACTGGGAATTGATGGAGCCTGAGACGTGGAAACAGGTAGTCTGGTGTACATCTTGCGACACTTTTTGGTTTGGGCTAGGTTAAAATACAAGCCACTACTTACCTAGTTCTCTCCAGCAGAGACAGGGTTAAATTCTGGATCACATAAGAATACTGAGTGTAAGCAACCCAGCTTCACATCATCACAAAAGCTTTTTAAGTTTCTCCCTACCCCCACAACTGAAAAACATCCCCTTCCCTGGGCAGCCTTTAAGGGCCTGTGTTGGCACTGAAGTGTTTTCCCCATCCCCTAACAGGATGAAAGGTCTATAAGGGAAGGAAGCCAAAAGAAAACAAGAACTAGTGAAGCCAGAAGTTGAGAAAACCGGAACTTTTAAAAAAGACTGTAAGTGGTTGGATTACTTTTACAGGTTAGGGAAGCAGCTGGACTCTCTGAATCGATTCAGACTTAAGTCCCTTCCATAGTACTAATTCAGGATACGTTCACTTGTGTCTTAGTTTTTTCATCTGAAAAGTGGAATTTAGGCCCCAGCACGACCCAACGGGGGAGGGGAGGAGGGACCATGTATATAGAGTAATATATAATATATATATATATATATATATATATATATATATATATATAGAGAGAGAGAGAGAGAGAGAGAGAGAGAGAGAGAGAGAGAGAAATAGTGCCAATTCCATGGGTTATAAAATACTGATATTAAATACCTAAGATTAAAAGAGGTACTTGAAAAGACCTACCAGAGTGCTCAGGAGAGAGAGGCAGGTAGATCACTGAGACTGAGGCCAGCCTGGCCTACATATGGTGTGTCCAGGATAGCCAGAGCTGTATAAACAGAGTCCTGTCTTAAAATTCCCCTCAGCCAAGTACCAGTACCAAACATCTGTAAAATTCTTGCTTCTCCAGGGTCTCTGCCCTTTAGTTCTTGAAGCCATCACTCAAACCTTTTGTGATTGCTGCTCTGCCCTGGGAAAGTATTCTTAGGTTTATGCTTTTAAAGCCCTTACCCTGTTGTGGCAGAAGAGGCTCTGAAGGTATGTACCAGGCCTGCCACCCCCCTGCCTGCCCCTATGTCAGGGCAGCACCAGCACTCGACCACCATCCACCCACAGGGCCACTAGGACCACAAGGTTGAAACTTTTTAAAAAATTTTAGTTTATTTTGAACATTTCATATGGGGGCCGGAGAGATGGCTTAGCAGTTGTGTGCACTGGCTGCTGTTCCTCTAGAGGACCCAGGCACAGTTCCTGACACCAGCATGGTCTCTGCAACTTCATTCCCAGGGGATCCACCCCTCTTCTGGCTTCTGTAGGTACAACTTACATGTGCACAACAAAAATAAAACTTCAAAAATAATTCTAAAAAGGGTAATTTCACATGTATATCGGTGTGTTGATCGAATGTATCCCTCGCTACAGCCCCCATCACGTGAACCAGTTATTTTGTGTGGAGGTCAGAGGCAGCACACGTGCACGTGGTGGGGGCGGGGCAGTTTGTGAGCGTTGCTCCTTCGGCGGAACTCCTTTTCTTAACTCTGTGAGCACAGTTTTCCTGATGTCCACCCTGCACGCACGAAGCAGTCCAGCCATCTCAAGCCTGTCCTCTCGGCTGCCATTGTGAATTTACCCCTCTGCTGTCGCCATCCTGCCAGGCTTGGCCTCCACTGTGGGGCTCACTCCCCGAGGCCTCAAAGCCACATGCCCTGCTGAGCCCCATCTCCCCCTCACTCCTCTCCTCTTTCTTGCTTACTAGACATGATCTGCGGCTGGGCATTTATGGCATTTCTCTCTGAACCTGTGAGTCCTGTGATGTCTCACTGTTGAGGCCCCAAACTGAAAGAAAGGGTCATCCCTGCCAGTGCAGGTGGCTGTCAGTGGCCATGGGTACAGGGACAGCACTTGTCAGAACAGAAATGTTGACAATTAGGATAGATGCATTTGTTTCCAAGGGAGTTGCTACTTAAAGAATCATTCAGGGGAATTTTTTGTTGTTCAGAGATTTGCTCCTTGGTGAATCATTCATCTATTTGAATAAGTTAGAAGTGAAAGTGCCCCTCCCCCACTTGCCAGTCCTCACCCATTTGCTCTGAACAGGAATGTGTGGGAAGAAGCCAGGCAGCTGGGACAAGCTTGCTTGCTGGTGACTCAACAGATACCAGGAAAGGTCAGGTGTCCCCTAGAGTTAACATAAACGCAGTGCTGGACATGGTTTTACTATGGGACAAGAGGAAGCCACTTGATCATGCCTACGATAGCTGATGGATCATATAGCCTGTGCAGGTTCTGAGAACTAACTGAGAGCTTAGTGAGCTTCTGGTGTGCCCTGGAAGATGCAAAAGCTTAGGTAGCCCCTTGGTTAGTTCTGTGTTCAGGCCTTTCTCATAAAGGGAGAGATTTATTTCTGTGCTGGCAGTGGCTAAGGACACGTATAAAGGAAAGCTGCGTTATGTACTGGGCCTACTCAAGAGACTGAACAAGCATCTGCAAAGGCAGGGCTACCCGAGGCTAGCCCTTCGGAACCCAAAGTGTTCCGTATGGGTCCCAGATGCCAGTCCCAGGGAGCTGCGCGGGCTGGCGCGTGCTCTCCTGTTTGTTCTTGCTTTGATCTTACTCCTTGCTATCACCCGTTCTTCCCTGTGGGAATGGGAATGTATATCCTGAACCATTGTATACTGCAAGTGTGTAACTTTGGTTTTTGATTGTATAGGAGCTTACAGATCATTTGCTGAGTTTCAGGAGAGACTTGTGGCTATACGTTTTTATATGTGTTTGAGTGTTTTGCCTGTATGTCTATGTACCACATGTGTGTCTGATGCCTGAGGAAGATAATCAGATCCCTAGAACTGGAATTGCAGATGGTTGTGAACCATGATGTAGATACTGGGAATCAAACCTGGGTCCTCTGATAGAGTAGTCAGTCAGTGCTCTTCACCTCAGAGCTGTCTCTCCAGCCCCCAGCAGTTACAAGTTCAAACAGTATCGGATCTGTTCAAGTTTGATTTTTTTTTTATGTTGGACTGAACATATTTTGCATTATGACCATGAACCTATTGGGGGAGAGAAGGAAGGTTATGACTCCACAGTGGTTAAGTGTGTTTGGATATGGAGTTACAGTTATTGTCAGCCTGACAGGATGTGGAATCATGGAGGAAACAGTCTTCTGGGTGTATCTATAGCGCATTGTTAGATTAGGTTGATTGAGGTGGGTGCCACCTTCCCTGTGGCTGGGGTCCCAGAATGGATGTCAAGGAACAATGTGAGTCCCATCTCTCCAGCTATCTCAGTGGAAATCATCAAGTTTCAGGCCTTTTTCAAAAGAAAAACTTTTTCAAAAGAAAAACACCCACTTTTACTTATGTGTTGTGGGTGTGAATGCTCACCAAAAAAGAAAAACATTTTTATTACATGTATTTGTGTACAGCCAGATCCTCCTCACATCCCAAATCTAGAATCTTGTACCCAGCTTTTGATGAACCAAACAAGGATCAGTAAGAAAAAGCACACACAAGTAATATGTGCAGTTTTTAAGGAGCCACAAGATGAGGGTGTGGGTCCATGGAAACTCCCACCAGAACTCGGCCACTCCCTCCCGGTCTCCGCTCCCCTCTTTGATTCTAGGTGCCTGTGGACATGTTTTCTTACTGATCTTGGCTCTGTACAGTTCATCAAGAGCTGGGTTTTGGACTTGACTCCTTAGCATGCAGAAGATTCTAGATTCGGGATGTGAGAGGGATCTAGATTAATCTGCCTCCCCATTAATAGCCAGAGTTGATTTAGTGGATCTGGCTGGTGAGACAGGTGTAGATATCCCTTTCTTCTTCACCCTCCATGTGTGGCCATCCTGGCTGGATGTAGATGGTAAAAAAGGCCTCTGCACACAGATACACACTGGAAGGCAGGGAAGTTACACACAGCTTACTTCTTGGATGGCATGAGCTGTGCAGCTGCTCTTCCTAGAATGCCAGGAGTGATGGCGTCCCGCAGCCTGGCGACCCTCGCTATGGTGTCCCGCAGCCTGGTGACCCCTCCAGAACTTTTACTTCCTGGCCCTTCTCCCTGAACATTGCTTTCAGCCCATAAAACCCATTCTTATGAGTAATGTCACTTGTGCATTACAACAGCCTAAGTGACTTCTCTGTTATCTTAGGGCCTGGCCAATCCTGACACCCACAGGCATGTCTACCTCAGTCATTCCCCCTAAACCCTTATTCTGAGCTGTTTCTAAGTCAACAAGAACCCAGCTTATGGTTGAAGCCATGTGGACTAGTAAAGAACTTCAGTGTGAGCCATCCTTAAACTGTGTTGTATTCAGAGAACTGAAGTTAATTGGTTTTGTTTGTTTGTTTGTTTGTTTGTTTGTTTTTGGTTTGTTGGGTTTTGTTGTTGTTGTTGTTTTTGGGTTTTTGGATTTGGTTTTTTTTTTTCCAAGACAGGGTTTCTCTGTGTAGCCCTGGCTATCCTGGAACTCACTCTGTAGACTAGGCTGGCCTCGAACTCAGAAATCCGTCTGCCTCTATCGCCCGGCTTTTTTTTTTTTTTAAGTTAATTATTATCAATTTTTCCCCAAAATTGTGCTGTGCTTAAATATACTTAAAGTAAAATGATATGGGCTGTCCGGACTCTAGAATTCCTGGTCCACTGCCTGTTACAACAAAACCGTGTGAGCCGAGTTTCATTCCAACCTCATCCTTCCCCGTCTTCTTTTTTTTTTTTTTTTCCCCTGCTTGCTGTAAAGCCTGAAGAGGAATCACCACAGTGGAAGAGAACGACTTTCCTTAACAGAGGACTGGTCATTAATCAAGGATATACCAGGAGCTATGCTGCCCTTAGATCTCTAGACGAGCTCTAAAATTCTAGGTTCAATCCCTAGTACTGTTTTTGGGGGGGGGGGTTCTTCTGAGGGGGAGGTGTTTGTTTTGTTTTGTTTTGAGGTGGGGAGAGACAAGGTTTTGAATGGTATGTCTTGCCCTGTTCGGCACTTTTAAAGTATTTGTGTGAGAAGATACTTGTGGTTGTGTGTGTATCTTGTGATAGAAGTCACACAAAAACTAAACAGTACTGCTTGCCTGTGTTTGTGGCAAATACTTGGCTTATTATATGAACGATTAGTTGTTGTTCGAAAACAAGTGGGGTCTAATTAGCCCTGAAGGGTCTGGTGTGGACAAGAGTGAGCTGGTTGCATTTAAAATACATGCTTTTCTGGATTTTTTTAAAGTTAATTGTTATCCTTTTTTTTTTTTTTTTTTTTTTTTTTTTGGTCAGGATGGCCTGAGCCCCATTGCCCAGGTAAGGGGGAGCAGGAATTTCAGATTCTACCTGAGTTGCATTTCCTATTGTGAAAGCCAAACAGGATGAGCCTGAGGAGGCCACTCCCACCCCTCATCAGCCTCTAGTCTCTGAGGAAAATAAGGCTGTTCCTGTCGATAGTTCCAGTGCAAGCGACTGCGTACATTCTCCACTCTTCCCTTGACCCACATCCATGTCCTTCAGGCTAGCCTTCCTCCTGCTGCCCCACCAGTGCAGGAGGAGCCCTGGTTGGCCTAACCTCTGCTGTCTGGAGCTCTTGTTCTGTAGAGCCTGCTGATTCTTTTGTTCCCCCAGCTCCTCGCTCACCAGTCTGCCTGGATTGCTCTGCTTTCTCACATGAACTCACCCCATTATCACTCAGCTTTCTATGACGTCCTGGGCTGCCAGTGTCAGCATATACCAAGGCAGCCTGAGAAGGGGTGCTGACCTGTTTCTGGTCATTGGTCATTGAATGAGAAGCCCCATCTGGTCCATAGTCTGGTTGTCTCCTCCCACCAAAAACAGTTAGAAATATCCTCCTGAGTCCCGTGACTATGCATACCTGAGTCTAGGCATACCTGAACTTGCTAGCCTCTGGTGTAGAAAGGACAGAATCAGACTTAGGGTGCTAACCAACAAGCCATTTGCTGAAGAGAACCACAATGGGGCTGTGCCTAGCAAAGACCAGCCGGACATCTTAAGGAGGCTGGGGTGAAGAGGTGAGGACACACACGGGACCCAAACCTCTTCTCTGAACTGCATCTGTGGAGGTACACACTGAAGCAAGGCCTCACCTGAGTTCAGTAGCCACCTCTTCAGTCTGTTCATGTGTGATGTCCAGAACAGCACAAGGGAAACTAATCAGTGAGGAGGACAGCCCTAAGACATAGTGACCTGTTTTGAGGTGTGCAGAACTCAAAAGCATCCCATGAGCAGACAGGTCCTGTGGGAAGGCCCCCATTAGCCTGCGCTTACCTTCTATGTATGCTTCCTTTCCCTTCAGCTTCTAGGCAAGGAAGATGACCTTGGGGTGTGGGTCTTCCTCCTAGATCAGCTGGCTTATACTATTTTTTTTTCTTCTGTTGCCTTGTTTTCTGACCCTATGCAGCACAGGCTGGCCAAGTCTTTTGCTTGGTTACACCTGTCCTGACTCTTGGGAGACAATACCACAACAACAGACAAAAAGTCATATTTGGGCATTCCCTTTGAAAGGGCCTGGGACTGAGGAAGAGCCACACCTTGGTACTCAGCCATGGAAATGGTCACTATTCCTTTGGCCAGAAAAGTTTGTCTTCACTTATAAGTCAAGATTTTGATGCACACATCAAGAAAATCTATTTTTCTCTTTTTGTCTCTGGTTTCGTAGGTTCCTGAAGGCTTCAAAGGAAACCTGAAGGGAAGGCTCAATGGCCCTGGGTGAAGAGGAGGCTGAGGCAGAAGTGTCTGTCAACACAAAGATCCCATCCTGTGGCAGGTGGAACTCTGGGAAACTGCTTGAAGCAGAGCAGCCCCTGCATCTGGAAGTCGAGGGAGGGCCACTGTGGGGGGCTGAGGCTGACCCTGGCTGCATCTCTGCAGTTTTCTTGTCACGGGCCCATACTGTCAGCAAAGAACCAGTAGCAGATAGGTCTCAGCCTCCCCTCAGTGGCCCACTTCCTTCTGCCAGTGTGCACAGCCAGGTAAGTCTGGAGGAAGCTGGGGGTGTCCATTCCCTTGACTGTTACCCTCTGCCCCAGCCACCATAAGGTAGGATCTGTGTGATCCAGGTCTGAGTCGTTTTACAGGTTCTCTTGGAGAGCTGAACCTTGAAGTAGGCGGAGGGTCCTGTGTGGTTATCTCCTGTTCCCAAAGAGTCACTGAGGACCTCTTAAGGACAGTGACAGGTTCATCAGGAGCCTACTATTCAGAGGTCTAGGATCAGGGGAACACCCCACACCCCAACCCATTCTGCTTCTGATTTAGTGGTCTGCAAGCTTCTAGGGGACCCTGGGAAGACTTGGTAGAGGGCTGTGGGTTCCCAGACCAAATCCTCTTAGACTGGTCAGAACCTGAAGCTCCTTTTGTGGCAGCTATCTCTGACCTCCATGAGGTCAGAAAAGGACAGTGACAGGTTCATCAGGAGCCTACTATTCAGAGGTCTAGGATCAGGGGAACACCCCACCCCCCAACCCATCCTGCTTCTGATTTAGTGGTCTGAAAGCTTCTAGCTGCTGACAAGGCAGCGAGCGCCCTCTAGTGAGCCATGCTGGGCGGGAACCCCATGTCCTAAGGCCAGCCCCTTGTAGTGGGAAGATCTCCTCCTGCTCTGGGAAACTATTCTGTTGAGGCTACCTGAGTCTAGGAGCAACTTTGATTGGAGCGTTGTGACTGCTCGCTCCTTCCTTGGAGCCCCATTCTGGGAGAAAGCTCTAAGTATGTCTGGTCAGTCTGGTTCTCAAGTCCTTATGTTAGTTACCCTGTCTTCCTCTGTGTCGAGTTACTCACTGAAGATTAAAAATCCAGAGTGAAGAGAGACTCATTTTGCACCAGTGTACTGGTGTGTGAACTGAACAGGGCGCATCCACCCCAACCCCTCGGTTAATGGATGGAGAGAGCGTTTCACTTGCCATGACCCACAGTCATTGATTCCCAGCTTCTGCATGCAGAACTGTCTTTGAGCTCTCCTCTCACACACTGAATAACTATTGAAAAGATGGGTAGGGCTTCATGGCAGGAGATTTCCCAAGATAGTACTAACCATTAGCATCGGGCACTCTAAGATCTTCCCTGAATACTTCTAGGCACACAAATCTATCTTTTCACCTTTCTTTCTTGTTTTTTTTCCCTTTCTTAGTATACCTAAGCAGTCGGTTTAACGGTAGGATCCTTAGACCGACTTTGTTTCATTGATATTCTTCCCAACTCTCCTCCCTCAATCTTGAGAAAAAAACTGTTCTTTAAAAACATGAAGTCTGGCCAGGCAGTGGTGGCGCACGCCTTTAATCCCAGCACTTGGGAGGCAGAGGCAGGTGGATTTCTGAGTTCAAGGCCAGCCTGGTCTACAGAGAGAGTTTCAGGGCAGCCAGGGCTACACCTGTCTCAAAAAACTAAAAGAATAAAAATAAAGAACAAAAAGTCTGCTTATTTTTATCACCGTGACCTTTCCCCCTTGTTATTTGTAGATGGAGGAAAACAAGCTTCCCGCCTCGCAGAACCTACTTCCAACTGTTAAAGTCCTTGGAACTATAACTGTTTGCGCAGGACGCGAGGCTGACGACGAAGACTTTCAGTCCGCAGTTGATCCATCTCAGGTGTCGAGCCTCAGCCAGCAACCACACATCTCAGGTCTCCCCCTCCTGTCCCCGTGGAAGTCCACAGTGAGCCCAGGTGCTCCTCAGCTCTCTAGCAGAAGCCTCTCTGCCTCCGCAGTGGGCATCAGTCTCCCGGATCACCAAGAGAAGGCAGAACCTCAGAGTGGCTCTTTTGCCAATGTCTCCTCTCCAGGGTTGACTGTACCCCAGGCAGCCCACTCTGGGGTGGGGGCAGGGCCTCAGCTCCAGGGGTCAGCACAGCCTGTGGCCTCTGGCAGTGATGCTATAGGCCTGGGTAAGAGACACCTCTCCTTTCAGGCAGAATACTGGGCCTGTGTGCTGCCAAATTCTCTGCCTCCTTCCCCTAACCGCCACTCCCCGCTCTGGAACCCAAATAAGGAGTACGAAGATCTGCTTAATTACACTTACCCACTGAGGCCTGGGCCGCAGCTCCCAAAGCAGCCCGAAGGTCGTGTGCTGGCTGACCTTGTTATGCAGGACTCTGGTGTAGACCTGGACAGTTTCTCTGTCTCCCCAGCAAGTACTCTCAAGTCACCCAGCAATGTCTCCCACAATTGCTCATCAGCAGAAGGGCCTACTCTGCCATTTTCTGGAGCCAGAGAGCCATGTCTTAAGCGCTGGCCCTTGAGAGTATCCCAGAAACAAGGTGGCACAAGCTTGGCATCCTGGAACCAGCTTGCATCAACACCTAAAGCCCCAGGCACCGAAGATGCTTCTTGGGAGAACAGAGAGGCAGCCATGATGAGCACAGCAGGGAACTGTCTGCCTATAGGCAAGGACCTCAGTTTGGGCTCTCCCCAGCTGAAGACCAAGGAGAAAGAGCCACCCTTTCCCAGACGGCAGAAGGAGGAGAGAGGCGGGCAGGGTGTTGGCTGTCCAGCCTGTGTGAAGCCTGGATGGCCATCAGAAGAGGAGGCTGGAAGTGATGAGGAGTACCTTGCTCTGCCCGAGAGGCTGACTCAGGTCTCTAGCTTGGTGTCCTCCTCAGGTGCCAGGCCCACCTTTGTGAACCTGCCCAGGGAGGCTGCTGAGGAACACAGTTCACTGCAAGTCTCAGACGGTGATGAGCCAGCTTCCCCCACACTGGACTCCAGCCAAAGGCAGCATCCTTCTGGTGCTACCTTCCAAGGGCCTGTGAGCCAGGACCCCTGCTTCAGGCGTTCTCTCCAGCCCCAGGACTCCCTCGGGCTCTCTTCAAAACAACTGAAAACTCACCCCTCCTCAAAAGCTGTGTCGGACAGGTGGCTGTTCTCAGAGCTAGTGGCTGGAGAGAAGCTTCCCAGGAAAACAGACAAGCAGGAAAAAGCTTCTCTAGTGCAGTGTGTGCAGGTAAAAATGTTCATGGAGAAGCTTCTGGAGGAAGTGATCTTCCCCCAGCCCACCAGCAGCATGTCTCAGCACCCTCAGCATATATGATCCCAAATTCTTAGGTATCGTTTAATAATTGCAAGAAAATGGCAGAGAAATTAGGTAACGTGTTGCGGCAGTGTTCCGTATGCTTTGGTAGAAGTTGATCCAGTTTTCACTGTAGCTCAGGTAGTTCTAATTTACACATTCCGCATGCCTCTGCTTTTCTGCATAGGAAGTTCAGTGGTCGGGAACAGCCCTTGCTCCTTGGTAGCTCCATTCTCCCTTCCAGGACTGTGCATTCTGAGCCTAGCTCTGATGTCACATCTGACTGAGACACAACCAGATATGGCATGCGTTATCCTGACAGGAAAATCTGGAGTCTTGGGGTAGAGGTGGAGACAAATGACCATCTGAAAGAAAACGACAAAGTTTGCATGCCAAAATGCTGGTATTGTTAGCCTTCGAACACGGGAAATAGCTCAGTCAGATGTACCATGTAGACTTCTTTTGTTGTGCTGGGCCCTGAACATGCCTGAAGTAGGCAGACTTCATCACTGAGCTAAGTCCAGCCCACCAATTGTTCTTGTCTCCACAGTCATTTTGCTGTCAGCTGGAAGAGCTGATCTGCTGGTTGTATAATGTCCCAGATGTTGCTGACCTCAGTGCTTCACCCAGAGCCAGCCTTACAGGTCTCAAGTCTTCTCTGCAGCTTTACCGGGTAATATGTAGTCCTGGCTTATTCGTCCACAGGGGTGGGAGTCACATCACCTTTGCAAAATAAAATCTCAAGTAACTGGAATCCTGTAGCTCAGCTGATTTGTCTGATAAATCCAATTACAATATTCTTTTCAAATTCTCAGTGTTGAACACTATAAAATATGAGATAACTTCTAAGTAAGATAAAAGGAAAAAATATATTCATTGGAATCAGAAATGCTTTAGAGGAGTTTGCATGGGATTCTGGCAGATATCTCAGGGTTAGAAAGTCCTAGGCTTTGATTTATAGACACTAATCAAGTCTGGCAATCAGAACACATGTGCACCATAACTGCAGTGGCCACCACACCAGGCAGTGCAGACACAGAACATAACAACTTCACCAAGTTCTTTCATACGTATTGGTGTTTATGGAGCTGAGCTGAAACTACTGGGTCCAGGCACAGACAAGGCGATATGATAGGACAGATTTATGCCAAATTTACCCCAAAATCTGACATCAGTTTGTGCCTGTGTTTGGGACTTCGGGTTCTTGGGTTCTATTTCTGGCTTTTTGTCACTAAGGTCTGTTATTTCACACCTGTGAGTTTTAGCTTAACTTGATACTAGATTAGAAGTATTTTGAATTGGAGGGTGAGTCACTAACTGCTTCCTCAGTTAACCTTGGCTGGCTTTGATCACATGTTGGTGGGTAGTGTTTATGGCCCTGGCCTGCAGCTAGTCTGGATGGGAAGGGGCAAACCCAGATTTAATAACCTAACAGTTCTTCAGGAGCAGAGGATAACATTTACTACCTGGCTCTGACTCAACATCTAGGGGACCACACCTCTTCTGGTGGGGAGAGCCTTTGTTTTCTGTCTTGGAATCAACTAAAATCTAGCCTGGGCTAGCCAGCTAGCTGGTAGGAATGCTGTTAGATTCAGTGTAGATATTGAGAGAAACCTGAGGAGAGGAAGGCCGAGTCTGAAGTTCTCTCTGATCAAACACACTGTGCCTGTGTCATGGAGCGTGCACCCGGGAGTCACCGAGAGGAAGCACTCTATCTGACTTACCTCAGTAGCTTTTCCTGGCCTAGCTGAACAAGTCAGACTTACAACATTCTGCATCTTAGCCCTCATAACACCCTCTGTGACTAACTTCCAGACTAGCCACCTTGCATTGTAGGCAGCTAGGATCTGAGCCAGGAGTCACTCCTGCATATTGGTATGGCTTGGGCTTCTGTGTGTGCATGGCTGCGTGGGTGACAGGACTCTGCAGACACTTCCCTCAGAACTGTGTGCTCACATCCTCTCCTCCTCTCCTCTCCCCTCCCCTCTCTTCTCTCCCTCTCCCTCTCCTCTTCCTCCCCTCCCCTCTCTTCTCTCCCTCTCCCTCTCCTCTTCCCCTCCCCTCCCCTCTCTTCTCTCCCTCTCCCTCTCCTCTTCCTCTCCCTCTCCTCTCCCCTCTCCCCTCTCCCCTCTCTCCTCTTTCCCCTCCCCCTCCCCCTCCCCCTCCCCCTCTCCTCGAACTTCATCTCATGCAGCAGGGGCAAGACAAGGTCTAAACTGCTAAGCACAGGAGAGTAAAGGACAGGAAAACAAATCCAAGAATAAAATGAGCACCTTCAAAATACTAACCAGTGATGTCTGTCCCATATCATGGGTTTAATTTTATATAGTTCTTAGTGCCTAAAGGAAGATTTGAAAAAGAAATTTGCCATAGCTGATAGTGGTTGCCTTTAATCTCAGCCCTGAGCAAACAGGCAAGCATAGCTCTATGAGTTTGTGGCCAGCCCAGTCTACACAGTGAGTTCAAGGATAGCCTGGACTACATAATGAGACCCTATCTTTAAAGAAAGTAAGAATCATCAAGGCCTTGTAGCTGGGAAGGGAAACTTCAGAAAACAGCTACTCTGGTTCATGGAGGTCAACAGAGGGCATAAGGAGAGAGGTCCCAGCTGCATGGTCAGTGCAGTAGCAAACTTCTGCTGGAGTTCTTACCTAGCATGTTCTTCTTAAGGGTGTGGTTTACCTTGTCAACCCCATACCTCAGAATTAGAGAACACCATCAAGTAGGATACAAAACGGAATCACCTGTTCGAGACAGCCTCTTCTGCAGAAAATCTTCTATTGAGCTGGGCTTGATGGTGCAGGTTTATAATCCTACCACTAGGGAGAGTAAAGAGCCTTTATAAGAGCAGCCAGAACTAAATCAAGACCCTGTCTGAAAAAACAAAAGCAATGAATGTATCCTATAGGCTCAAAGAAGCTGGCACTAGACCACTGAAGGATTCCTGAATGCATGTCACCTGTCTTCCCTGTTAGGTATAGCGTAATCCAGTGGGACAGTGTTCATCTTAGATGACTTCTACAAACAATAGTAGTAAAACTTTTCTTTTCCTAATGTCTTAAGCAATTTAAGAAAGATATAAACGAACATCAGTCCCTGACAGAGAGCGTCTTGGAGAAGGGAGAGATTCTTCTTCAGTGCCTGTTGGAAAACACCCCAGGTGGGTAACCGAGAGCAGCTTTGCTTGGTTATATTTAAATACACATAATTTACTTACCCATGGGTCCAGTGTGACACCATCACCACCACTTTACTAGTCATTTTAACTGAAGATTATGAACACATGATTAATAATATCAAGTATTTTTCTTAGATATGTTAGCCTTTTCTAATACCCACTTGTGAAGTATATAGAACATTCATCACCTTTTAATCAGATGACTAGTAACACTAGTAGTTTTGTTTCTTATTGCTTGTGTAGCCAAGAACTCACTATCTAGGCCAGGGTGGCCTTGAATCTGTAAGGATTCTCCGGCCTCTGCCTTGATGCCTGGGATTACAGGCTTGAGCCACCATAGCTGCAGTCTGATTTTGTGAGTCTCCTAGCTCCTGGGAGCCTTATTGTGTGTGTTTATTTGAATTGCTATATATTATGTGGGTTCCAGAGGTCAAAGTCAAGTCATTAGACTTGGCAACAACACCTTCAAGACATACTGTGCTGGCCCTGTAATGTCTGTTCAAGATAGGGTCTCGCTATATAATAGCCTTGGCTGTCTTGGAACTCAGCAAGGTAGCCTTGAACTCATAGAGGTCCACCTGCCTCTGCCTCCCAAGTGCTGGAATTAGAGGCTACGCCACCATGTCCAACCCTCCCCCCCCCCTTTAAGTACAGGTCCCTTTGGAGGCCAGGACATCAAATCCCCTAGAGCTACAGTGGGATGTAAACAGTACAATGCAATGAACTCAGGTCCTCGGGAAGAACATGCCTAATCGCTGAAACACCTCCAACACCATGCATGTCTGTTTATATTTGTTTGAGGTGTTCTGTTTTCAAATGTGTGTGTGTGTGTGTGTACCTGAGTGTGTATGTCTACCACATGCATGACAAGAACAGGTGGATCAGAAGAGGGTGTTGGATCCCCCAAAACTGTAGTTAAGGGGTAATTGTTTGAGTCTCCAGGTAGGTAGGTATTAGGAACCAAAGTTGGGTATTCTCCAAGAACAGTAAGTATACTTAACCATCTCTCCAGTCTTGAGTGGGTTGTTTGTTTGTTTGTTTGTTTGTTTTGCCTTTGTTTGCTTGAATCCACTCCCAAGGAATCAAATCCACGGCCATGAGCATGCAAGATATATGCTACCCAGAGCTACATCCCTGGCCTTGGGCTTCAGGTTCAAGCTTAGCCAGAGCTTTCCTTTTCTATTGCAAGAAAAGATGCACACCACCTAAGAGAATCCATAAAGAACACTTGCTGGCTCCTGCATTGCTGTCCCCCGGCCCATGATGGCAGTTATGGGCATAAGAATAAGCTTACTGTAAGTCAGGCATCAAGCCTACAAGAAACACACTCCTTTTAAAAAACAGTTTTTAATGTAGTGTGTGAGGCTTCTTCCACTCCGTCTGTGAGGCAAGAGCACAGGCGTGCTGCCTCTTCCCCACTGCCTGCCATCTTGCTGAATTGCCTTTTTTTTCCAGCTCTTTTTTAAGATTTATTATGTATACAGCATTCTGCCTGCAAGTATTCCTGCAGGCCAATAGAGGGCACCAGATCTCATTACAGTGATTATGAACCACCATGTGGTTGCTGGGAATTAAACTCAGGTAGGACCTCTATAAAAGGTCAGTGCTTTTAACCCTGAAGCCATTTCTCTAACCTCTTCCTTCAGCTTTTCTACATGGCTTCTAGATACCAAGCTCTGGCCTCTCTGAGCCATCTTGCCAGTCCCCAAGAAATGCAGTCTTTATCAGTCTCTGGTAATGTGCTGAGTTAAGTGTGATGTGTACGTTCAGGTGTGTGTGCATGGCACAGGTGTAGAAATAAGAGGTCTACTTTTACAAGCTGGTCCTCTCAAAGTCAGGCCCGGGAATCCAGAATTTGACCTAGCAGTCCTTAGTTGTGGCTAGGGTAGTCAATGTAAGCCTTCAAATTTCCTATTTAGCTGAAGTTTGACTGGCACATTTCTCTGCTTTATGTTCTGTACTTCAGGGAGAGTTTCTGTCCAAAAATAAAAGCATATTGGCTATGCCTAGCATTCAGGTATAGACCAGCATGGCCTCCTATGTCAAAAAACAAAAAAGTTAACAGTTTGTTTTCAGGAACAAATAAATCTGATTAAAGAATTAGACTTATGCGGGCGGTGGTGGCAAACGCCTTTAATCCAAGCACTTGGGAGGCAAAGGCAGGTGAATTCCTGAGTTCGAGGCCAGCCTGGTCTATAGAGTGAGTTCCAGAACAGCCAGGGCTACACAGAGAAACCCTGTTGGGGGGCGGGAGGGCAAACAAAAAAAAATGAGACTTCTTAGGTGACTGAACAGGGAATTGTGTGATCAGAATACATTAAACTTCACAACTGGATGGATGGATTTTGAGCATTAAACAGGAGCTGGGCATGGTGATGCATGCTTCTGATCCCAGCACTCAGGAGACAGGCAGTTGGATCTGAATTTGAGGCTAGCTACAAAGTGAGTTCCAGGACAGCCAGGGCTGTTACACTGAGAAACCCTGTTGGGGGGTGGAGTGATAGAGAACTAAACTTATCAATAGGGATCAGGGTTACAGTCACAACTCAAAACCATTTGCAGGATAAGTTCCAAACTGGCAAAATATAAGGACTTCAAGAGTATCTGTAACTGCTTGTTGCCAAGATCTGATGCCCATATATATCCTTAAAGCCTTAAATTGATTGATTAGTAGGTACTAATGTCGTGTAGTACTATACAGGTAGGTGCTGGAAGAATCCAGTTATATTATGCCTCAGTTCCAGGGTAGGATTCATGGGAACTAAATGGCATAAGCACGGCCATGATGAGCCTTGTGAGGGAAAGTTACAGAACAAGTTTTCTCCGGGTTGGTACTGGTACCTCCCCCGCTGCTGTATAGAACTACTTAGCTTGTTGTTGTAGGAGTGCTCCTGTGCACTACAAGATGTTTTGCAACATAGAAGCCCTCAGACCCCTGCAATGCTAACACCCTAAAACATTTCCAGGCAGTGTCAATTGTACCCTAGGAAGTGAACACATGAAGAGGTTTCAATGGAGAGCAACCACTAATAGGTCTCCTTGCCTCCCCGGCTTCTCTGAAGACCTGTTTCGAGACTCCTCCTATGTTCTCTTACATAGGATTTTTAGGTGTTGCTTTTGTGGCTAAGCCTTTTGTTTTTGTTGTTTTATATATGAATGGTATATGACTGTGTGTGTGTGTGTGTGTGTATCTGTGCCATCCCATGTGTGTGGAGGTGGTCAGGTGATAACCTGTGTAGTTAGTTCTTTTCTACCCTTATACATATTTTAAAGATTGACTTCAGGTTGCAAGCCTCGTGGTAAATGCTTTAACTTGCTATCCCATTACACCAGCCTCAAGTTTCAGGTTTTATATTAAGGCAGAAATTTGGTGTAGCAAGCTTTATTGCTTCTGACTACACTGGCATTTACCAAACAAGCTAACATGGAGCTTGAGAACCTTGCAGCTGCTGTCTACTGTCTGAAGATACAGGGCCTGAGCAGGAGGGGCTCAGTATAAGCCTCTTCACAGAGGCCATGTGTAATAGAAAGAAGGCTGCCTAAAATTGTTTTGACTTTCACTTTGAAATAAATCCATTAATACTTAAATGAGTAAGCTAACAAGAACACCCACTTTGTCCTACTCTTAAGAGACTTAGGGGTCTGACTGGGCAGAAGAGGCCAGTTTTCCTTGAGTCTCAGGTATGAATCCAGACACCTTGAATGACACTCTAACCACTCAGCCCTCAGTCTGGAATACTTGGGAAACTTAGCTGTTTTTTCAAGTTACTCTTGACACTTCCTCCTTCTCTTCCCAGAAGCATCCTTTCAGCACACACAACTGTACTATCCTGCTTCTTCAGAGTCTGCTTTCTTTTTTGTTTTGTTTTTCAAGACAGCATTTCTCTGCGTAGTCCTAGCGGTCCTGGAACTCACTCTGTAATCCCAAATACTGGGATTAAAGGCATGTGCCACCACCGCCCTGCCAGGGCCTGCTTTCTTACTTGGCTTCAAGTCTTAACTGCAGAAGTAACTGAGGCTTGCCCCTACCACCAAGAGGGCCCTATGTCAGCACCCTGCCAAAGAAGTTTGACCTAGTTACAGAATTACAGACTGACATTTTGTTCTACACTCTCAACTGCTTATGAGTCATGTGACTGGGACTCATGGGAAATACTCCAAATGAGGCCCCCATATATATGTGTAAAATTAAATCACACAAAAATGAGCAATAACAGGAAAAGGGCTAGAGAGATGGCTCAGAGGTTAAGAGCATTGTCTGCCCTTCCAGAGGTCCTGAGTTCAATTCCCAGCAGCCACATGGTGGCCCACAACCATCTTCAATGAGCTCTGGCATCCTTTTCTGGCCTGCAGGCAGAATACTACATAATAAATCTTAAGAAAAAGAAACCTGTTCAGTACTCTTTCTAACCTTTCTTCCATACCTGTTTAAAGTTTCAAATAAAAAGCCCCAGAATTACACTGACACACAGGAAGACTGAACAGAGCTTGGTGCAGCCACCTTGACAACAGTCCTCCGCCACCTGCTCCAAGAAACTGTTCAGCCAGCACTTTGCCCTGACTTGGCTTCCTAAGGGGCTGACCTCAACACACCCAGCCTGCTGTTCCTTCCTTTCCCTTCCGGCCTCATCTAGTCCGCATTGTGAGCAGAACAAAGGCTTCCTCTTTCTTATCCTCTGCTGGCAGATGTTGCTCTCTGGCAGGAAGCTAGGGAGCTTAACCCAGCTGATAAAGCCCAGGAAGCAAGCCGCTTTTGTATTTAAGGAAAGAAAACAGGCAGCCATTCGTGACTCTTCTAACCCTCTCCCTCAGACATGCAGGACTGAGTCTCAGCCTATTCGCAAACCATTCCTCCAGTTTGCGTCACTGATCCTTCTTACCCCTCAGAGTCCACAAAGTTCCCCAATACATTGCACAAGCTCTGGAACCTTTGGAACTTCACTATTTAAAGGGAGAAGATTAAATGGGCTGGGAGTGTGGCTCAGTTGTTAGAGTGCCTGCCTATCTTACGTAAAACCTAAAACCTTGGCTTCGGTCCCCAGAATGGCATAAATTATTGTAGTGTGTATGCAGTGGTATACCTGTATCAAAAGTTCAAGGTCATATTCAGGTAGAAAGGTTAGAGGTCAGCCTGAGCTACATGAGACCCTGCTGGGGTAGGGAGGAGTCACTGTAAAACTTAAGTCTTGTGTGAGCAAAATGCTTTACCTTTTTCTAACTTGACCATTAGTTTTAAAGGATGTCCTTGGGAGTATTGCAAAGCAGTCGGCCGAGCTGGAGAGCCGTGCAGATCATCTCTATGACTCTATCTTAGCCTCTCTGGACATGCTGGCTGGCTGCACCCTCATCCCTGACCACAGGCCAACAGCAGCAGAACACACACATGAAGGGCTGTAACTCAGTAAGTAGAGAAACCCAACAAGAAAACTTGCTGTCCAACTACTGTGCTAATAAGGGCACAAGGTTGTCCTAGTAAATAATTACTTCTTAGATACTTGGCTGGGGTCATACTCATTGAAACAAATGTAGTTCTGAAGGAATACTGCCCATGGTACTACAGGAGTCACTACCCTCGCCAGGACCATGGGTCTTTCTGTGGTAGAGCTCACTTTGTTCCCATACTGTGTGGGGCTGTGGTCAGACTGTCCCTGGCCTGTAGACTCTTTCTTGCCCAACTCACTTGGCACCTGTCTCCAAGCGGAGTCTCTGACATCGCAAACACCTACAAGGACCTGGTTACTCGCTGGATCTCCATGCTACAAAGGACCTTTGCAGATCTCCCATACCACATCATCCCCAAAGACAGTGGAGATGACACACCTTACAGACTTAACAACCAATGCTACTTGTTAAATATAACTTTTAGAAAGTCAAACTGGGAATGAGATAGGAAGAAGCCAGGAGAAGAGCAGGGTTACCTGGTACCTGTCCTGGGATCTCTACTACCTAGGACTTCAGAATTGCACATTGTATCTGGTTTTTTTCCTCTTACAAAATGTTTGTCAAATAAATGTCAGTGACAAATGCTGGAAATTTGTCGAGAGCAGAGGTTCCCGCAGAGGGAGGGCGGTGATACAGACCTGAAACCTCCGCCTCTTGGAGGCTGAGCAAGAGGATTCATTGAAAGCAGCCTAGGCTACACAACAAGACCATCTGTTTAGAAAACAGTAGTAGTAAGGGAGTTTTGTGTTTGCATCAGTGATGGAAGTGTATGTGGTAGCGCCGCTTCTACCTCTGCAGCGGGACTGTAACCCTTGCTGTGCTCTCTTGCAGGCAGAGGTGGAGTCATCAGCGAAGGTGGCAGTTGGGAAGAAAACTCAAGAACTCCTTGTAAGGACCATGTAACAGTTAAGGCAGGGGAGAAAATCAACTGTAACGTACTCTAAGATGCCTTTCTCACCTCTGCAGGGTTCTTGAGTTACTGTTCTCATTTACTATGAATTCCTCCAAAACTAAGGCCTTTTCTTTTGGTGCTTTTCTACCAAAACTATGTGGCTTTATAATTATTTGATAAAATACTAAGACTTGTGGGTCTCATGTCGTCGTCCTGTGCCCTCTCCCCTCCCCCACCCCCAGAGATGGCTCACTGGTTAAGAGCACTGACTGCTCTTTGAAGGTCCTGAGTTCAAATTCCAGCAACCACAGCCATCTGTAATGGTATCTGACACCCTGTTCTGGTGTGTCTGAGACAGCTACAGTGTAATTACATATAAAAACCAGCAGATAAAATACGTTAAGGCCATTTACAGAAAGCTGCTGGAGGAGGAAGGTTCCAAGCACTTAGGATTCGCAGGCATAGGGGGAGCTGGGATCTAAGAGAGGGAGAGGACAGTGGCCAAGCGTGCTTTGGCAACATTCTATCAGTTGCCACCCAGAGTGGTCAGTCTCCACTTACGCCTCAGGAGGCGGCTGCCATCATGCTTCTGAAGGGCAAGCTTTTGCTTCCCTCTGGGGCACTCGGCCTGCTGCTCCTCTTTCCCTCCAAAGACTAGTCCAAGGAAGGGAGGAGGCAGGGACAGCCACAAGGTGGGGGCTGGGGGTGCAGGGGGGGGTCAACAGACAGTGTCTTGTTGGGAAGCAAAAAATTCTATGGACCTATCATAGGTCCTTATCTATCAGTTGTTCAAAGCATCAGTTACAGCTTTCAAAGCAAAGTGTTTGTATGCTGGCTACCACAGATTCCACAGTGTAACAAAGGTGGACTTTTCAGTGTTAGAAACAAGGATCAGTTATTTAGGTAAGTGTGTACATGACTTTAACCCTAGCACTTGAGAGTAGCTCTTTGAGTTTGAGGATAGCCTGGTTTATGTTAACTAGAGTCCAGGCTGGCCGGGGCTTTATAAAGAAAAACACGATTAGTTATTCAGTAAGTATATGTAAAATACAGTCTTTTCACATGCCTGCTGCTACACAGTATGAGTTACCATAATGTGTATGGGCATGATCCAAATTAAAGATTTGTTACTGGCTTATTTTTGGCTTTTTGAGACAGGGTTTCTCTGTGTAACCAAACCCTGGCTGTACTGGGACTCCCTCTGTAGACCAGGCTGGTCTCAAACTCAGATATCCACCTGCTTCTTCCTCCGAGTGTTAGGATTAAAGTCATGCACACCACTGCCCAGCTCAAATTAGTTTTCTTCTGCCATCTCTAAATTAAGCTATTTCTTATACTGTACATGGTACATAAAGTACTTTCAAAAGGCTAAAACAGAACTTTTCTACCAAGTAATTAAGGTAAATGTAAAACATGCTATAAAATCTAGAATTTGTCAGAAGCACATCTTACCTCTCTGATGTGGCTTTAAACCGCCTTCCCTCCAGTATGTTAGAGGAGCCCTCCCTCAGGTATGAAACCCATTTGACAAGCAGGAAAGTCGGGGGACTCAGCTAGCCAGCTGCACCAGCTGAATGCCAAGTGGAGCACTCTTCTTTCACTGTTTGATGACGGCGGTTCAGCTGACAGTGGATATGGTCTCCCAGCAGTACGTACTTGCCTGGACATGGCCCATGCATTGCTCATCCTCTTTGTAACAAAGAGGTCGGCTTTTCTGTAACTAAATGGTGTAACTCTAACCTTGGCTGTGAATGCCATTTAGGGACATCAACACAACTGTTAATTAAGTCTGGTATGTGTTATGTTTGAGCTAAAATTGTCTCAGCCTCCGATGTCACTACCATTTCCATCTGCAAATGTGGACAGGCTAGACTCAGAGCCTTTTTAGAATTTGTAATGGTCCCTTAAAATTCCCTGGGTACTATAAAGTAGCACCTCAGGGCGGGGGTCCTGCAGCTCTACAGCTACGCTCGAGCACAAAACAAGAGAATTCACACACAGACTGTTTTAAAAACTTAGATGGAACCCAAAAGAGACCTAGTGGTACAAGGTATGGCACATACATGCCTGAGGGAACTCTCTGAGTGAGCATTGGAAGTCCCGGTGAGCGGGGCCCCTGGCGAATGCTTTTCATTATGCAATTGCTCCATGGCAGTCATTTTTAAAAATATATCAAGGGATAATTTTCTAGTATGTGAACAAGTTAGACCCCCAACAGTCTTGAAATCTTTATACTTGAACACTGGGTTATTCCCCTCTGAAACAGCAATTATTAGCACATATGTAAAAGCAAATAGTGGATGTGCTGACGTGGCCTGGGAAGCCTAATCGTGCTGCCAGTGGGGAAAGAGCATTAACATTTTACAAAGTCTGTAAATATGTTTATATTAAAAATAAATTCATGGACTTTTTTCTGCTAACAGAATAAGCTGACAGTTTGAACAAGTTTTGCTGTGTAAAATTAAAAGTGCTTGGCATCATCTCATCTTACATGGGTTTTGTATCATTTAGTTATGATAGAAAACAGTTTATGAACTCTTTCTCCTTTTTACTGACAAAAACCCAACAGCTACAAAAAAAAAAAAACAAGATATTGACCCAATTACTGGTGACTTGAGGAATTTTCAATTACCTTTTTACATACAAGGATGAATAGACCCAACAAGCGCATCTATAATACAAAGTAAACTATGATTTTATTGTGAAATTCTCATAGATGGAAAATTAAATTGAATATTTATTCTGTCCATTTTTCATTTTACAATAATCTTACCACTTATTTTTGTACCATGTATTTCAATTGTCTGTTTAATGAAAAATAAACCAGTAATTTTTGGCTTATTTTTAGTTTAGTATTTTATCATTAAAGATCCCATAATAAAATGTGTTGTCAACAGCCATACCCCAACTGAAGAATGTCCGCTGCTGCTTAAACCAAAGGAAACAAATCTCTGACCTTTGTCACCTTAAAATGCTAATGTCTGCAAGAGACTTTGTTTCTCACAGTAAGACAAAAGCAAAGTCTAGGATCTCGAAGGTCCCAGTTAACAAAACTTTCACACATGCAAATTTCACCGAAATAAATATATTATTTCTCCCATCATTCCCATCTAGCGTTCATGTTTTCAGTTAATTTGGGGGGGGGGGGGGGATAGAATTTCTACAATTAGGGCAATCACATTTCCTGCTTTCTATTCTAATGCTTAAAACTCTCCTCCAACATGAGTCATACAATTGGAAAAAATAAAAGTTGACACCTGGAAGTAGAGGCAGGAGGATCAGGAGTTCAAGGCCATCCTTGGTTACAAGTGAATTTGAGGCCTCTTGAGCTATGTGAGACACTGTCTCAAAAAATAGGTGCAGTCTGGGACATGCCTTTAATCCCAGCACTTTTGAGGAAAAGGCAGGTGAATGGGGGGTGGGGGTGAGGGATGGGGGGCAGCCTGTTGTACATACTTAAGTTCCAGGCTAGCCAGGGCTACATAGTGAGACCCTGTCTCAAAAAAGAAAGGGGAAAAAAGCCAGGCATGGTGATGCACACCTTCAACCTCAGCACTCAGAGACAGGTGGATCCCTGAGTTCAAGGCCAGCCTGGTCTACAGAGAGAGTTCCAGGACAGCCAGCGATACACAGAGAAACTCTGTCTCCGATAGCCAAAGAAAAAAAAGAAAGAAAAAGGTGTGTGCACCATCAGACTCAGCATGAAGAAACAGCAGCACATATACCAGATGACTGCCTGCGAGGGAGCATGTGTGCTCTCCATCTACCACAGATGCATGAACACGGTGCTGCTGGTGAAGCCACTTCAGATGCTCTGGGCCGGAGATGAAGCTATGAAGCACACATTCTTTCCATACAGTTTGTGTTCCTTGAACCAATGAAGTTGGTGAAGTGTCTACACAGCACAAAAGCTTCACTGGGTCACTCATCAGACCCTATCACTAGAAAGCAAGCAGACCCCGATGTGTGCTATTAGGATAGGTCTACAGTGCCCTTGCTGCACACACATGGCTGCTAAGGATAATGCAAAGCTCTATTTCCCTTTAGTCATAGGAATTAAAACAATACTTATCACCATACAGTTTGATATTACTTCCAATAAGTACAATATTTATTAAACATATCTTCAGTTTTGTTACATAGTGTGCAACAAATTACAATATTCTGCAGCCACAAATTATATGCAGAGTATGAAGAAACTATTAATCAGATAGTGTAATCTTTCCATTTATAACTCTACCAGGAAGAACTAGCAAATCAGATCTTACATAGAACGTCTCACTAAACTTTATGCATGGAAACTGACAGACACTGGTTGTGCTGTTTGATACAAAATGGCTGAACTTCATCTTCAGAAGACTAAACCCAACATCTAAACATGCCAATATAAACATCAAAACAAAATATATTCTAACCAACCACGGGAAACGATCTGGTATCAGGAAAGCAACAAGGATTACACACATTATTTTATAAACCAGCACACAAAGGTTTAAAACAGTTCTGAAAATGAAGTTAGCTGTCTTGAGTCAAGGGAATAAAAAAAAAAGTCAGTATTGACCATTTACAATCTCTGACCTTGTGGAAACGGTAAGAATCTGTTGTAGTGCAGCTACATACAGTACAATTCAGGCAATTTTGTTTTTTCACTTGGGTTCAGATTGAGAATTCATTGCTGTGAGAAAAGGACGGAGGCGGATTTTAGCAGCAGCCTCCCCCTGACTGCTTGACTGGAGTGCTCTGGATTTTAACATTGGACTTCTCGGCACCACCAGCTGTTGCTCCAGGACCCATTCGTTTTTTAATCTCAGCTGCCATCGTCATGAAAGACTGTTCTACATTCGTTGCGTTCTTAGCACTGGTTTCCAAAAATGGAATTCCAAGGGAATCTGCAAATTCCTGAGAGAATAATAAGGCACAATGAACAATGGAAACTTTTTCTGACTTAGTCTGTTACTGCCTTCTGAAATGGGAATGGGGGACTCACTGGCTTTGACAGGGTGAGGCCGTCCCCATAATTAAATTCAGTGTTGTACTGGCTGGTTTTGTGTGTCAACTTGACACAGGCTGGAGTTATCACAGAGAAAGGAGCTTCAGTTGGGGAAGTGCCTCCATGAAATCCAGCTGTGGGGCATTTTCTCAATTAGTGATCAAGTGGGGAGGACCCCTTGTGGGTGGTGCCACCTTTGTGCTGGTGCTCTTGGGTTCTATAAGAGAGCAGGCTGAGCAAGCCAGGGGAAGCAAGCCAGTAAGAAACATCCCTCCATGGCCTCTGCATCAGCTCCTGCTTCCTGACCTGCTTGAGTTCCAGTCCTGACTTCCTTTAGTGATGAACTGCAACGTGGAAGTGTAAGCTGAATAAACCCTTTCCTCCCCAACTTGCTTCTTGGTCATGATGTTTGTGCAGGAATAGAAACCCTGACTAAGATAAGTGTCAAAGTCAAACCTCATACATACCTTTGCTGTTGTGTAGTCTACTACTTTCTTTGTGGTCAGGTCACATTTGTTCCCTACCAACAACTTGTTGACATTTTCACTGGCATAGCGATCTATCTCCTGCAGCCACTGTTTGACATTATTGAAGGACTCCTGCGGAGAGAACAGTGATGTGGTTGCTTGAGGCCACTGTTGCTCTAACTAAGGAAAGAAATCAACTATACGAGATGCACACCCAGTGAAAGGTAAGAAAGACTCAAAGGCCTGACGTGAAAGTAGCTTATTTGGAAGAGGAAACAGTTGAAGTTTAGTGACAGGCAAGCCCAAAATTTTAAAATAGTGACAAGACATTGACTGGAATTGACAAGCTTTAATTCCAGTACTTGGGAGACAGATACAGACTGATCTCTTGAGTTCCAGGCCAGCCCAATCCCCAGTCTACAAAAGCAGTGACAGGTCAGGCAGAACTACACAGTGAGATTCTGACTAAAAGGCAGTGGTGGTGCACGCCTTTAATCCCAGCACTTGGGAGGCACAGGCAGGCGGATTTCTGAGATCAAGGCCAGCCTGGTCTATGGAGTTAGTTCCAGGACAGCCAGGGCTACACAGAGAAACACTGTCTCGAAAAAAACAAAAATAATAATAATAATAATAAAAATACTGGTTATAGAGAACAACAATATCAGTACTATTATTTGGTCTAGGGTCCACCTCAATGGCTGACAATTTTCTGGTCATACAGAAAGTCCTGATCTTAAACCCCACTACAAGCAAAATAGGGGATGGAGAGGAGAAATCTACTAAAAAACAGGCAACGTTTTTCCCTGTTTTTCACATAAAAATGTTTTATGTTACGCTGGGCATGGTGATGAATGCCTTTAGTTCCAGCGCCTGGGGGACAGAAGCAGACAGTCCTCTGAGCTCAAGGTCAGCTTCACCTATAAACAGCCAAGATTACAGGGGAACTTGTCTTGAAGAACAAACAAAAATTATGGTAATATGTAATTTTTGTTATACATATACAAATACATAAACATATGTATATGTTGTACATATACAAAAATGTAGTCTAGATGGTAATAGGCTACATGTTTAAAATTGACAAGTTGCGTCTGCTTTGGGTGCTTTGCCTTACTGAGATGAGATCTTGCTATGCGCCCAGGCAGGCCTCCATCTCCTGGGCTCCTGAGATCCTATCTCAGCCTCCCAGTCGCTGAACTGGAGGCACAGCGCATCATGCTAATGTAGCATTTCTTTCCCTATTCATATTCGCTTATCTTTTGCTTACAATGGTAAATGGTAAGTTATCTCCAAATTAACTATATAATTCAGATAGTTCAGATTTAACATTTGCTACAAGAAAATGAGTTATTATTTGTTTTTATTTCTTGAACAGTAAAAATAAATTTCTGACAAAATGTTATAGGGCTATTCAAAAGCATTCAAGGACAGCCTGTCCACATAGTGAGTTCAGGTTAGCCAAAAAACTACACAGTGAGATTGTGTCAAAATCCACACACATACACAAAAGTGACTTCCTACTTTGTTGGTAACACATCACACTGTCTAGGAACTTACCTGATCTGTCACATCATACACAACTATGATGCCATGGGCTCCTCTGTAATAACTGGAGGTGATTGTGCGAAATCTTTCCTGGCCTGCTGTGTCCCACTGTAGAAAACAATCAGGGAAGGCAAGCAATTCCATTAAAACATACTTGGAGGGAAGGACAGGAGAAAATTGTACATTAGAATTTGAAATGCCAGCCTCAGCTTCCTTCTCGGCTGCAGCCCTGCACACAGACCAGGCTCTGCCATGCCCTAGGGTAACAAGGAGGGGGCGCTCCCTCAGTCTGAGCAAGACTGCTGGAAGGAAAATGTGTCTAAACACCATGAAAATAGAACTCACTATTACCAAGTAGAGAAGGGGCATGGAGAGATGGCTTAATGATTAAGAGGCTATATTGGTCTTCCACAGTACGTGAGTTCAAGTCCCAGGCCCACATTAAATGGTTTACCAATGCTTGTATCTAGCTTCAAAGGCATCCGGTACCTCTGGTATACACTTATACTTAAGAAAAATATTTTTTAATAGGGAAAGAAAGGCAAGATAGGCCAGCAAAGCCATGCAAACCTAACAGCCTGAAGCCAAACCCTAGAACCCATGATAGAAGGAAAAACTATAAAAAGTTGGCTAAGTAGGGTAGTTAATGCCTATAGTCCCTACACTAAGGAGGCAAAGGCCTCCTCTGTGGGTTCAAGAGCCTTATCTATACAGCAAGTTCTAGGTCTCTATAGTGAGAGACCCTCTTTCAAAAATAAAACTCCTCTGACCTCCACAGATGTGCCATGGCATAGAGGTCGCACAAACAGTAATAGGGCTTTTTTTTTTTTACTTTGTTTTGATTTTGGTTTTTTGAGATAGGGTTTCTGTATACTCCTGGCTATCTTGAAACTCATTGTGTAGACTAGGCTATCCTCCAACTCAGAAATCCACCTGCCTCTGCCTCCCCAGTGCTAGAACTAAAGGTGTACGCCATCATGCCTGGCTTATAATTATTATGTTTTTAAATAAAAAAATGTATAACTCATTTTAAGGATACCTTACCATTTAGGCGCGTGCGCACGCAAACGCACACGCACACGCACGCGCGCGCGCACACACACACAAACTACTTTCAGGGAAATGTGAGAACTAGATATAAGATATTAATGTTAATTCTGTTAAATATAATGGTGCAACAGATAAAAATGCAGATGCATATTAATTATAGCAAGTCATATATAAATACACGTATCATTTTTTTTTTTTTTGGAAAAGTGGGCATAGTGGTGCATAACTGTGTCCCAGCAGCAGTGAGGAAGTGAAGAAGCAAGAGATGACCACAAATTCAAAGCCAGCCCAGGCTACATAGTAAAGCCTGTCTAAAACAACCCTAGAGCCTACAACATTGAAGTTTCCAGATGAAGCCGGGTGGTGGTGGCACACGCCTGTAATCCCAGCACTTGGGAGGCAGAGGCAGGTGGATTTCTGAGTTCGAGGCCAGCCTGGTCTACAGAGTGAGTTCCAGGACAGCCAGGACTACACAGAGAAACCCTGTCTCAAAAAAACCAAATCCAAAAAAGCCAAAAACAAAAACAAAACAAAAAAAAAAACAAAAAACAAACAAAAAACAAACACAGCCATGTTGTCAGTACCTAGGCTCATACTGAAATACTGAAAACACGCTCACTTGGAGTGGGAGTAAGGGACGGATAGGGTCTGAAGAGAGCACAGGGCACATGCTGAATGGAGGGCTATGGTCCTCCAAGTCTGACCATCTTTTTTTTTTTTTTTTTTGAGAATAAAACAAGCATATTTTAGAGTTTCCTTCCAATAAATTCTGTGTTTCTACAGTTGGAATATATGATCTTAAAAAAGGAGAAAGCCCCTCAGAACTAAAACGTTGTCTGTAAAGCAGAGGCGAAGAGGCTCCCAAGGTCCCTGCTACCATACCCACTCGGCACAGAGGGACACACAGAAGATGCCAAGTAATACTGTGAGACAGGGAAAGCTCAGACTCCTCACTTAGTAGGTGAGGAGGCTATCTGTGATTATTAAATAAAGTCTGTATTATTTAATTACTTAATTAAGTCTGCTTTACCAACAATTTCAACCAAGAGGACTGAGCTCAGCTCCATGTGAACTGTGCAGACTTGGCATATGGGAGAAACACGAGAACACGAGGAAGAAGAAAGCCTAGGAAATGCCTTTTGGTCTAAGATCTGTCCCAGTGCAGGACTCTGCTAGCACCGTGAACACCTAATGCTGCTTTACAACAGTCTCCCGAGGACTTACTATCTGAAGCTTGATTGTCTTCCCGTCTAACTCTATGGTTCGGATCTTGAAATCCACGCCAATTGTGCTGATGTAGCTTTCCGTATACGTATCATCCTGCAGGGGAAACAGTTAATGAAATCAGTGTTTAACAGAGAAAATTTGTTAAAGCTTACTACTGCATTATAAACGAAGTTTTTAACATTTGACTCCATCTTGTTTTGCATTGTAATTATCTCATTATAAAATACAAATTAGTTAGAAAGGTTTCTTTTTGCTTTGAGATATTTCTCAAGTGTTCTTTTTTTTTTCCCATACATCCGTAATGGTTTGTATATGCTCAGCCCAGGGAGTGGGCTATTAGAAGGTGTGGCCCTGTTGGAGTAGGTGTGTGTGGGCTTTAAGAACCTCTTCCTAACTGCCTGGGAGCCAATATTCCACTAGCGGCCTTCAGATGAAGATGTAGAACTCTCAGCTTCTCCTGCACCATGCCTGCCTGGACGCTGCCATGCTCCCACCTTGACGATAATGGATTGAACCTCTGAACCTGTAAGCCAGCCCCAGTTAAATGTTGTCCTTATAAGAGTTGCCTTGGTCATGGTGTCTGTTCACAGCAGTGAAACCCTGACAAGGACAGCATCTCTTGGTATATTCTTTACATAAGTCAGGAAAAGATTTTCTAATTGTCAGAGCTCCTCCACCCTCCATGAGTTTTCCTAACTGCCAATCAGTAAAGCTCTTGTGACTCAAACATTCAATTCATTAACCACAAAACAATGTTCGTTTCATTTTCCTCTTGGGGATGTCTGTTTTACATCCTGGTTGAGTTTTTAAGTTGAAATTTAATGCATGTAAGGATCCCTCATTTAGTGTACAACTCAGTGGTTTTCAGTAAACACATAAAGTTGTATAACCATTGTTTAATTCCAGAATATTTTACTACCTCAAAAGGAAACTCATTAGCAGTTTCTACTTCCCTTTCTTTCAGATCATGGCAACCAACTACTTACTCAGCGGAGCTTTGCCTAGAGAACATTTCATAGACAGGAAATCTTGCTGTTAGCTCCTGCTAGCCTCAATCATGCTCCTACTCAGACGCTGGAATGCTGAGATCACAGGCTTACCACAGCTTACTCAGATTAATAGTTGTTGTTTTTAATATATCACTTTATTAAATTGGGCATGGTGGCACACACTTTTAATCCCAGAATTCAGGAGGCAGGGATAGGCAGATCTCTATGAATTTGAGGCCAGCCTGAACTATAATAGTGAGTTCAGCAAAGGGTACATAGTGAGACCCTGTCTCAAAAAAATTATTTGCTGTGTGTGTGTAGACATGTGTGTGCCTAGTTTGCACATGTGGAGGTCAGAGGACAGTCAGCCAGCCTTCTCCTTCCACCCTGCCAGGCCTGCTGGACACAGCTCAGGCTCCCGGATGGTATTTACCTGCTGCGGAGTCAGTTCACCAGCCGTACTTTTTTTTTTAACTAAGTCCTTTTTTGCAGCTGAATACAAGCCCGTTGATACATTTTGTTTATGAAAGAATGTGGTAGTTTCACCATTTGGGGGTCATTATCATGCTGCTTGTCAATCCCCCCACCCCCACAGGGTTTCTCTGTGTAGCCCTGGCTGTCCTCGAACTTAGAAATCTGCCTGCCTCTGCCTCCCGGAGTGCTGGGATTACAGGCATGAGCCACCGCTGCCCGGCTGCTTGTCAATTTTTAACCCAATGTTTCTCTTTTTTGGGACATGCCAATAACCTCAGTACTTGGGAGTCTGGGGCAGAAAAGTCACTGAAAATCTGAGGCCATCCTGGTCTAGGAACTTAAAGGCCAGCCAGGGATACGCAGTGAGGCTCTAGGAAGAATTCATGAGAGCCCCTGAGATGGCTTAGAGAATAAAACTGCCTGCCACTACCAAACCTAACAACTTGAGTTCAACCCCTGGGACCCAAAAAGTACAAACAGGGAACCAACTCCTATGAACTGTCTTCTGACCATCAGCCCGATACTGTGTGTGTGTGCATTCCCACCCCATGTAAAAATACACAGAAAAACAAGGAACTGGTTGGGTTGTGTGTGTGTGTGTGTGTGTGTGTGTTGTTTTGTTTTTTCGAGACAGGGTATCTCTGTTTGGTCCAGGCTGTCCTGAATTCTCTCTGTAGACCAGGGTGACCTCAAACTCAGAGATCTACCTGCCTCTGCCTCCCAAATGCTGGAATTAAAGGTATGTGCCACCATCTGGAGTAAGTAACTTTTAAAAGAAGCCTTCATTTAAATAATAAAAAAAAAAAATTCCAGGGCTGGAGAGATGGCTCAGTAGTTAAGAGCACTGACTGCTCTTCCAGAGAGTTCAATTCCCAGCAACCACATGGTGGCTCACAGTCATCTGTAATGGGGTCTGGTGCCCTCTTCTGGAGTGTCTGAAGAGAGCAATGGTGGTATACTCATATGCATTAAATAGATAGATAGATAGATAGATAGATAGATAGATAGATAGATAGATAGATAGATAGATAGATAGATAGATAGATACTTTCTTTTAAAAGGGGCGGGGGTAGCTGGAAAGATGGCTCAGCAGTTAAGAGCACTGACTGCTCTTCCAAAGGTTCTGAGTTCAAATCCCAGCAAACACAGGATGGCTCACAACCATCTATAATGAGATCTGACGCCCTCTTCTGGGGTGTCTGAAGATAGCTACAATGTACTTACATATAATACATAAATAAGTCTTTTAAAAAAAAAAAATTCCAGAATTGGGGCTGGAGAGATGGCTCAGTGGTTAAGAGCCTAGCTGCTTTTCCAGAGGTCCTGAGTTCAATTCCCTGCAACCACATGGTGGCTTCACAACCATCTTATAATAGGATCTAATGCCCTCTTCTGGCATGATGGTGTACGTGCAAATAGCACACTCATACATAAATAACTCTAAAAAAAATCCAGAATGGATGATTAATCATCACAGAACTATAAGGCAATACCTAAGAGAATTCTGCAAACAATGATGAACCTCAACTATTACATAAACTGCTAGGCAATATGGTAGCCACTAGCCCAAGGGGCTTATAAAATGAGGAACTAAAATTTAAAGTTAGAGTAATGTTTAAAGTTAAACATTCCTCTTTGGTCTATTAAAACTATAACTTGAGTCTTTCTTTTCAGGTCACTTTCAATACAAGCCAAGTGTCTCACCGTCCTCTCCACCTGTATAGGAACCAATCAGCACTCTATAAAGAACACTAGATACTGACTTCCTCAGCCTGCTTTGCACTGCTTTCTTGGCCTTTTCTTTTCTTTTTTCTCTCTTTTTTTCTTTTCTTTTCTTTCCCTTCCCTTCCTTTTCCTCCCCTCCCTCCTTCTCTACTTCCCTCCCTCTCTCTTTCTGAACTGACTTCAAGCCCAAAATGATGCTCCTCCTTCACCTCCCAAGTAGAAAGATTACAGGCATACACAACCATACCCAGCTTTCCCTCAAATTTCTCTTAAAAATAGCATTTATTTAACAGTCCATGATACCACTGAGGGTGGGACACAGTGTTTGGGAGCACTCAGATATATAAACTCTGAAAGAATTAACTCTATATAAAATTGTTTGATTATCTAACTAAAACAAAACAAACAAAAACCACTGCATTATTTGTACAACTAAGCACACCATCATTTGTAAGAAGTATTTTAATTCCAACTTACTGCAAACCTAAGGAGAAGGCAAGACTTTCCAACCCCAGAATCACCAATCAGAAGTAACTTGAATAAATAATCACTGCAAAAAGAGAAGGAAAATCACATTAATAAAAAGCATGTTGTATTGTAAGTTCTACAAGAAAGCAAAGCTAGTTACAAGCAGCTCTCCTAAAAAGACTCCAGGTCCTAAAAAGGCCAACAGCACCCCTTAGTACACAGCTGAACACGTGACTTACTCAAGTAAAGTAGGCATGCCACATTGGTCTCGCTGATGAGTGGACTTCCTCTTCCAAAGAAAAAAACAACAGGAATCTCATATGATTCCTATTTTGAGTGGACTGAAGAGACTTGTGCTAATCAAATCCCAGCCCTCTACCCTGCACACTAGAGAAGGTTATGTTGCACCCAGTAATATTAGCCTCTCCTGGCTTAGTGGCCCATGCTAACAATCTCAGCAAGCACTTGAGAGGCGGAGACTGCAGAATCATGAGTTTTAGGCCAGCCTCCGCTACATAATAAGTTAGAGGGGCCCGCCTGGAACACATCAGACTCTCTCTCAACAACAGAGTCTCTTTCAAATACGAAAACCGAATGCCTCACTATGCAGAGTAATCCTCCAGTGAAATAATTTCTATGAGCCTTCCCTAGACCTAGGTCTAATGTCCCCTCCTGTGGCTGGATGCTGAGCACTGGCTCCTCTAGCAGAGGACCCGGGTCTGAGCTCCAATACTCCCAGGAACTCCATTCAGTCCCAGGAGTTCTGATGCCCTCTTCTGGCCTTCCAGGGCACTGCATCACATGGTACACAGGCTGGCAAAACATATACATGCCGGCAAAACACCCATACACATATTTAAAGCATCTGAAAGCCTATATTTTGAATGTTGAACTCTAGAAACATAATAAAAATGCTACCAACATTTTAAGCTTATTGAAGTAAGTCTTCAGAGACCCGGGCAAGTAGGTTCTGGAGCTAGAGATAATAGCTATGGGTAGAGAGCTCACCAGGCATATACACTCTATATTAAATCCCCAAGCTGGGCACTTGGGGGGCATGTTGGCTCTGAGCTAGTCATGCTGGCATGCCTCTAAGAGGCCAAGGTAAGACTGCTAATCTACACAGAACGCTCCAGACCAACCTGGGCTACAGGGTTAAAACCCCATCAAAAAGGGTAGGGGGGAAACTTGGTAGACTCTGATTATACATATATTCATCAGTGTAACCACAATGCCTAAAATGAAAGAGAAATTTTTCTGAGGTTTTTGTTGGTGCTGTTTTGATTTAGCTTTGTTTGTTTGTTTTTTCCACTATGTCCTAAAATTTGCTATGTAGAGTAGGCTGTTCTCCAACTCAGAGAGACACACCCAGACTCTGACTCCTGAGAACTGAAAGGCATGTGACAGTCCATCCAGCTTTCTTTTTACATTAACTGTGTGTGTTCATGCACACCCCATATGGAGGTCAGAGGACGCCTTGCAGGAGTTAGTCCTCTCTACCATGCACATTCTAGGAAATTAACTGAGGTTGTCAAGCATGATGGACAAGTCTTTATCCACTGAATCAACTTCCTGGCCCAGAAATGAGAATATTTCAAAGAGAAACTGTAGCTTCCCTTTAGCTAGGCCACTACTGGAAACAACAGACCGCAGGGCATTGGCAGGTCCTCCAGGAATCTCATGCTAGAAAAGAAAAGCACATAGTTCTAGCAATTTCTCAGACCACCGTAGGATGAGACTGAAGCCAGACAACAACAGGCAGAATTCACCTTGGCAGACTGATGGGTTGCACAGAACTCTGGCGCTCTGCTGTGACCTCAGCCTCATGTTGGAGCCCTAAAGAAGGACTCCAGTTGTTGTTAGAGCTTTTTGCCCCTCTTCCCAATGTGTCACACTGAGTAAATGTCCCCCTTTCTGCTTTTTGCTATTAATTTGGCTCTTTCATCTCTGGCTTACTAAAGATTAATGGCCGAGCCTAGCTTGTTGGGGCCACCCGTGGCACAGGCTTTGATTTCCATTCCAGTATCACCACTGCTGGGACTAACTCAAAAACCATCCCTAAAAGTTATCTTCCACGGCCTAAAGGCGGCAGATAATCTGTTACTGTCTCCCAAAGGAATCTCCCTCCTTCCTGAGCCTGACTACTTCCATAGTCTAAGCACTTTCAAAAAGAACACAGCCCAAAAATCAAGACTATATTTTCAGAAGGTACACTTCATTTTTAGCTTTGATTTAATTTAAAAAAACTTATCTATTAAATTTAATTTTTATTATAGAAAGTATAATTTCAATGTAAGCAAGATATACAACTTTTAGAGATAATTATCTTTGTGACTTTTCATAAATTATTACCTTTATCTATTTGCATAGTGGTATGTACTATTAAACATCTTTTTTATTTTACCAGATTATGACAGTATACTTACTCATAAATATATCTGAACAAAAGAATTAGAAGGATAAATTTAAACTGCTGGTCAGCAGTAAAACAGAAGTCACAGAAGAAAATCAAAAGCATTTTTAAACAAATCCGTACTAGGGGCATAAGAGCTCAGCTGGCAGAACATATGTCTATCACACATGTACTCTACATTCAATCCCCCGTACACAGCTGCACATGCCTATAATCCCTGTACTTGGGAAGTAAAGGCAGGAAGATCAGAAGAGTCTAGACCAGCTTGAGCTACATGAGACCCTACCTTTAAAACAAAAAAGTTTCAGGGCTGGAAATGGCTCAGTGGTTAAGAGCACTGATTGCTACTCCCCGGTCCTAGGTTGGATGCTTAGTACCCACAAGGCAGCTCACCTCCTCCAGGCTCAGAGGATCTGACACCTTCTGGACTCCGGGACACTGAATGCACATGGTAAACAGACAAAACACCCATATTTATATAAATAATAAAATGCTTTTATCAGTAAAGGAGGGATAGGTATGTATAGCTTAACAACAGAGTACTTGCCTAGCACATGCCAGACCCTAAATTTCATGTCCAAGCCTTTTGTTTGTTTGTTTGTTTGTTTGTTTGTTTTGTTTTTGAGACAGGGTTTCTCTGTGTAGCCCTGGCTGTCCTGGAACTCACTTTGTAGACCAGGCTGGCCTCCAACTCAGAAATCCTCCTGCCTCTGCCTCCCAAATGCTGGGATTACAGGCGTGCGCCACCACTGCCCAGCTTGCCCAAGCCTTTTACAAATCAAAAAGAAACACAGACAAGTTGCCAAGTTTTTCCAATTTGACAGAACAAGCATACCCTCCACCAGATGTCCTGGGTCCTGTTTACAATAAAGGACTGAACTGGGGCCACCAATGATGCCTGAAGTGTCACTGCTTTTATTTATTTATTTATTTTATACATATAGTATATTGTGGCTGTCATCAGACACACCAAAAGAGGGCATTAGATCCCATTACAGATGGTTGTGAGCCACCATGTGGTTGCTGGGAATTGAACTCAGGACCTCTGGAAGAACAGTCACTGCTCTTAAGCACTTGAGCCATCTCTCCAGCCCAGTGTCACTGCTTAAAGTTTTAACAACTACTCTGGTTTATTCAGCACAAGGATGTAACAAGGGTGACAAGGATGAAGATAAATAAACACTGTTACTAGCTATAGCACTGACCTTTTAAAAAATATCATTTAACATTCTAAACTTTTGCAAATGTTATTTTGAGCATGGACTTTCAAGGACTTCACAGCCATTACAGAAACTGGGGTTGGTGGTACATGCCTATAATCCGGCACTCTGGGGGCTGTGGTAACAAGACTGCCGGCCACCAGTTCAAGGCCAGCTTGGGTTACCTTGGAGACTCTGTTGTCTCAAGACAACAAAACAAAACCAGAGCCAGCCAACCAAAACTAGAGGTAATATTAAAGAGCCTAGCACTTAAACCATAAGCTTTACTAGCAAAACAGTGGCATGAAAAAGATAATTTATAATTATCTTTCCTCGGGTCTTTTAAAAAGATACAATAGCAAACTAAAGGCTCTCTCAAAGGCAAAGCCAGAAAAAATTTGAGCCGCAAAGTATATATAACCACATTTTAGATTATAACTCAAATAATACATATATAACTTATTCGTTGTGGTGTAAATGGTTAAGTAAATTGGAGAAACAACTCTTCCTTACAGAATCCCCATGCACACACACAGAAGGGAAACAGTAGGTCACCAAGAGGCAAACCTGCAGGCGAAGTTAAAATGAGTAGGTACAACTTAAGAGAAAAATAAGGTATTTGTGTGGCTTCAAATTATATCCTCCCTTTATTGCACTGGTGGGTTCTGTTGTTGTTGGGAGGAACTTCTTATGAAACAGGGTCTCATGTAGCCCAGGCACCCATCTGACTCCAAATGAAGCAAAGGCTGTCCAAGAACTCTTGATCGCCCACCCTGCCCAAGAGCTGGCTTTACAGCCATGCACCACGCCTGGCATTACATTGCTGCTGGTTTTAGCATATTCAATTCAATAATTGCTTTAAATCCTCCTTCCCTGGGAGATGAAGCAGCACTGAACATTACAAATCTGGTCAGTATCTAATAAAACAGAGAAAGGACGAAAGGTACTTTAGAAGCACACTAGTGTAAAGGACTCTAGCAATTCTCCCAAAGTCATTTCCAGTGTGGGCAGTTATAAATACAACAATGTTCCAGTAACAGCAACACCAGAATGACAGCAAAATACCACACACTGGTTATCATTAGACTTCTGATACAATGTAGTGAATAGAGAGCACTGACTTCTGTGGCATTTTCCCAAAATCTAGAACCTTAATCTAGTTATAAATTAATCAGATGAATTCATTATACCTGTAATTCCAATACTTGAGAGGCAGAGACAAGGATCAATACAAGATAAAAGCAACCTAGTGAGCTCCAGATCAGAAAGGGCTACACAGTAAGACCCTATCTCAAAAAAGGAGAAAGTGGTGTGTCTGGAAGGCAGCCCAGCAGTGAGCTTCTTACAGAAGACTAAGGCTCTGTTCCCAGCTCCTACATGGCAGCTCACAATAATCTGTAACCCCACTTCTAAGGGATCCAACACTCTCTCCTGGCCTGTGCTGACATCAGGAACACATGTGGTATATATACAAACATGAAGGCAAAAACATACACATAAAATAAATATAAACAAATCTTTAAAAAAGAAAAATAAGGCAATAGACAAATGAAAGTAAGAGGCAGTGTAAGCACACTTCAGAGATAGCCAGATCAGGGCTGAGGATAGCTCAGGGGGAAGGAAGAGTGCCTGAAACTGGCAGTGGTGACCGCACGGCCTGTAATCCCAGCACTTGGGAGGCAGAGGCAGGCGGATGTGTTCAAGGCCAGCCTGGTCTACAGAGTGAGTTCCAGGACAGCCAGGGCTACATAGAGAAACCCTGTCTTGAAAAACCAAAAAAGGGGCTGGAGAGCTGGCTCAGTGGTTAAGAGCATTGACTGTTCTTCCAAAGATTCTGAGTTCAAATCCCAGCAACTACATGGTGGCTCACAACCATCCTTAACAAGATCTGACTCCCTCTTCTGGAGTGTCTGAAGACAGCTACAGTGTACTTACATATAATAAATAAATAAATAAATAAATAAATAAATAAATAAATAAATCTTTTTAAAAAAGGAAGAATAGCTGCTTAGCGTGCATGAAGCCCTGGGTTTAGTCACCAGTTCCACATAAACCCTGTCTAAAGACACATGCCCAGATTGTGATCCTGGCCTGTAGAAGATAAAGAGGGACCATTAACTCAAGGGCATCCTCAGCTAAATTGTGAGGTTAAGGCCAGCTCTGAGTACAAGAAACCTATCTTGGAGCTAGAGAAATGGCTCAGGGATTAATGGCACACACTGTTCTTTCAGAGGATATGAATGAATCCCAGCTCCAGGGGGATCCCACGCCTCAGTCCTCCCCAAGCACCTCATTAACATTCAAACACTCCCACACAGATATACATATATACAGATAAACTAAAAAAAATAATAAATAAACTTTTGGGGCTTGAGAGACGGCTTAGTAGTTAAGAGCACTGGCTGCTGTACCAGAAGACCTGGGTTCAATTCCCAGTACCTACACTGCAACTCACAACTATCAATAACTACTTCCAGGGGATCTAATTTTTCTGGCCTTCACAGGCACCAGCCATATACATGATTCAGGTGTATATGCAGGTAACACAGCCATCCACAGAAAAGACAGACAGACAGACAAGTTTTAAAAAGAGGAACCTGTCTTAAATAATAACTGTTGATCAGGAGATGCTGGCACACCTTTAATCCCAGCACTCAGGAAGCAAAGGCAGGAGGATCTCTGTGAGTTCAAGGCCAGCCTGGACTTCAGACTGAATTCCAGGACAGCCAGAGCTACACAAAGAAAACCTGTCTCTAAAAGAAAAAAGAAAAAGAGGGGGCTAGAGGGATAGCTCAGTAGTTAAGAGCACCGACTGCTCTCCAGAGGTCTTGAGTTCAATTCCCAGCAACCACATGGTGGCTCACAACCATCTGTAATGGGATCTGATGATTTCTGGTGTGTCTGCAGAGAGCAGTGGTGTACTCATATACATAAAGTACATAAATCTTAAAAAAAAAAAAAAAAAGAAAAAGAAAAAGAAGCAAAGAATGAATAAGTAACTATCTATCAAAAGCATTAAGCCAAGCACATGCCTATAATCCTTTAATGCCTGTAAAACTCTGGGGACAGCAAAAGAATGCTCTCCTACAAGTTTCCCGTCTGCTTCAGGCCAACAATGGCTACATAAGTAGATCCTGTCTCAAAACAACAAAAGCCCTAACAAGTGTCAAGACCATGAAAAAGGAGAGGCCTTGGACAACAAGGGAGCTGAGGTGGTAAGTAGAACACAGATTTCTGGACTGAAGCCTAGCCCAGGAAAAGAGCATTAGTGGAAACAGCAATGCATCCGAATTTTAAAAATTTCAATTAAAAATTAATAAAAACCAGCCAGGTGGTAGAGGCTCACACCTTTAATCCCTGCGCTTGGGAGGCAGAGGCAGGCAGATTTCTGAGTTCCAGGCCAGCCTGGTCTACAGAGTGAGTTCCAGGACAGCCAGGGCCACACAGAGAAACCTGTCTCGGGGGAAAAAAACAAAAAACAAAAAAACCCAGCTAGGCAGGGCACACTTGTAATCCCAACACTGGGGAGACCGAAGAATCACTGTGGCTTCTTGCCAGCCAATCTGACCAAATCAGTCCTTTTATTCACATGAAACTGTAAATAAATGCAACTTTGACACTAAGTCTTTAGAACTGAGACTGACTTTTTCAAAAATACTTACTAGTATCCATTAAGTATGGACTTTAGCATGGCATTTCCTATCTATCTTGGTCACACTCACATGGCCCTCTTATCCTACTCCCAAGGCTCACTGACTTCAACTAATCCTCCCTCTACTTCCATGGGAGGTGGGGTAGCAATGATGTCATTAGGGTTGTTTACAGGAGCTCAGGCACCTTGCCACTACCACTGAGGAAAATATATCTCCCTCCTCTAGCAAACATTAGTTCCTGAAGATTCTCAGGGAAGGCTGTATTGGAGAACCCCTTAATAATCCAAGACAGGAAGTCAATGGTTCAATCTTGCACAAGTGCTCATAGTTGCTCCCAGTTCCAGAGTGCAATGGCTTGCTTCCATGGCTTTTCACTCTCAGACATCACCACGTCTAAGGTCCCAAGAAAAAACATCCAACAGAAAAGAAAGAGAAAAACAAAACAGACAACTTAAACACTTAGGAAAAAGACCAACCCACACAGTATTTAACAGAGGTCAAAGGCCACTTAGACCTAACTATAGATTTCATATTCTGTAGCTGCTGCCGTCTCTACCTTTTAAGACTTAGAACTGGAATTTGCAATTCTGCCTCAGCCTTCTCAGTAGCCTAGGCATGGACCACCATGTAACTTCACAAACCCTTCTTGTCAGAACGATGTACCTAAGACTCCCAAACTTCCTCTGCCTACTCTAAGAGTACAGGAACATGTCATTAGTCCCTACTCAAAACACCCCCTTTCCTGTTTTGAAATCTCTCTCCATTAGATCCTGGTGGCAGACATTTAATCTCAAATGACCTGGAAAGCTAAAACAGGAGTGTCATGAGTTCAAGGCCTACCCAGCTACAGAGGGAGCTCCAGGTCAGCCTGAACTCCCCTTTTGACCCTGTGTGGAAAAAAAAAAGGGAGACAGCTCAGTGGTAAAGTATATGCCTAGCACGGAAAAATTACCTATTAAAATCCCCAGTACAAAGTAAGTGTGTCAGGGCTGGAGATGACTCACAGATTAAGCGCATTGGATCGTCTTACACAGGCCTCAGTTCAATTCACAGCACCCACTTGACCACTGCCTATAACTCCAGCTCCAGCAGATACGATACCTTCCCAGAGACATGCATATCCAATACACATAAAAATAAATCTTTTTTTAAAGTAAGTATGTGTGTGTGAAATAAAAAACTTCTCCATGAATACTTAAATGAATATTTAAAGTAGATGTTCATCTAAATGTTATCTGGCTTAAATTCAAAAATTTTAGGGTTGGGGGGATGCACTTGGAGGCCATAAATTCAATCCCTGTTGGCACGAAAAGCAGAGTTTTTTCCCCTTAAATTATATTTAAGGGTGCTGAAGAGAGAGCCCAGCATTTATGAGCACTGGATGCAGAATGTTCCAGAGGATCCAAGTTCAATTCCCACAATTCCAGTTCCAGGGGACTCAACTCCCCTTTCTTTGTTTTTGTTTTTGTTTTTTTGGTGTTTTTCAAGACAGGGTTTCTCTGTGTGGTCCTGGCTGTCCTGGAACTCACTCTGTAGACCAGGCTGGCCTCAAACTCAGAAATCCACCTGCCTTTGCCTCCCAAGTGCTGGGTAGAGGCGTGCGCCACCACCACCCGTCTAGCTCCTCCTTTAAAAAAAAAAAAAAGTTTTATTTATTTTATGTAAGTACACTGTAGCTGACTTCAGACACACCAGAAGAGGGCATCAGATCCCATTACAGATGGTTGTGAGCCACCATGTGGCTGCTAAAAATTGAACTCAGGACCTCTGGAAAAGCAGTCAGTGCTCTTAAGAACCGAGCCATCTCTCGAGGCCCACAACTCCCTTTTCTAGCTTCCTCTGACACTAGGCATCCATTAGGTGCAGACAAATATGAAGGGAAAACACCCATGAACATAAATACTAATTTTTAAAAAAATTTAACCATATTATAGTACCAAAGCAGCAATTTCAGCCCCAACTTCTATAGGAAGCCAAGAATAGGCTGACCACTCCCTTCTCCTTAAAAGACAGAGGGAGTCATTTGCCAATGTCTCTTACTAAGAATCTCCAATGTGAAATTCAGACAGGGAGTAATAAAAAGTAAGTCACATCTAAAATAGCTCACAAAATGGCACTCAGGTTTTCATTTTCTCTTCCATCCTTCTACTCTTTCTCTGAGACAAGACTGTAGGCAAGGCTGCCCTGCAACTGACACTGGCTTTAAACTCCTGATTCTCCTGGGTACTGAGATTTGCTGCCTGAATATTTTGTAAAGATTCCAAACAGCTGCCTGTCTACCTGACAATTACAGGATAGTGTTGCTCTAGACACTTAAAAATCACATTCTACACAGTAAGAGTCCTAATTACTGCCAGGCAGTGGTGGCGCACGCCTGTAATCCCAGCACTCTGGGAGGCAGAGGCAGGTGCATATCTGAGTTCGAGGCCAGCCTGGTATACAGAGTGAGTTCCAGGACAGCCAGGACTACACAGAGAAACCCTGTCTCAAAAAGGATTAAAAAAAAAAAAAAAAAAAAAAAAAAGAAATCCAAAAAACCAACAAAAAAAAAAAAAGAGTCCTAATTACTTTTCTTCTTCCAATTTTTGTCCAGTGGTTGGAGTATAGACAGAGGCCATCCACTGGCCTGTGCAAGTACTGGATTTGATTACCAGCCACATACACACTCCCAAACAAAATAGTAAAAAACAACACTCTAATGAAAACTACATGAAAGTCAGGAAAGATATTAATACACTGTCAGACAGATAGCTGATTAGCCCAATTTTATTATCAAACACTTAAAAGGGAGAGGCACTTAATTGAAGCAGCTCTAACTATTTTGGAAAAGCAAAGTACTTAAGATTGCTAACATTTCAGGGACTCAAGTCTGGAGTTCTAAAGTGGAGGAGGGAAGGGAAGAAACGATTACTATCACTGAACTGCTCTGCACAGGCTCAGGGAAGGCTGCTCACTTTTAATCTGAGCATCTGGGAAATGGGTATTCAGTCATTCCAATCTACACAGTGAGGTTTGGTTTGGTTTAGCTTTTTAAAAGAAAGCCCAAGCCGGGTGGTGGTGGCACACGCCTGTAATCCTATCACTCTGGGAGGCAGAGGCAGGTGGATTTCTGAGTTCAAGGCCAGCCTGATCTACAGAGTGAGTTCCAGGACAGCCAGGGCTACACAGAGAAACCCTGTCTCAAAAAGGGAAAAAAAAAAATCCCCCCCAAAAAAGAAAAGAAAGCCCAGGCTGGTCTGGAATTCACTATGCAGCCCAGTTTAGCCTCAAACTTCAAGCAATCCTCTTGCTTCAACCTCCCAAGTACTAGACTCACATGATGAGCCACCATACTATGCTATTTTGTCACTTTAACTAATGAACAAACCTGATGACTTCAGTTCAATCCGTAGGACCCACATGATATAAGGATAAAACTTACCCTGTGTCTGTCTGTCTGTCTGTCTGTCTGTCTGTCTCTCTCTCTCTCTCTCTCTCACACACACACACACACACAAATAAATAAATAAATAAATAAATAAATAAATAAATAAATAAATAAATAAATGTAAATTTTTCAAGCTCTAGGACTACATCTTGCGCCATCACCACCCGGATCTATTAAAAATTCTTTGAACGTTGGTGGCTAGGAGATGTTTCATTATGTGTCTGTCAAGCATGGGCACTAGAGTTAGATCACAAGCACCCACTTTATTTAAAAAAAAACAAAACAAAACAATTGGTGTGGTGTCCCATACCTGTCATCTCAGCACCAGGGAAGTAAACACAGGGAGATCCTGCAGCTAGCTAGCCAGCCAACCTAGACATTTCTACAAACCCCGGATCCCAGTGAGAAACCTTGTCTCAAGAAAATAAATAGGGGCTGGAAAGGTGGCTCAGTGGTAGCAACCATCTATAATGAGATTGGATGCCCTCTTCTGGTGTGTCTGAAGACAGCTACAACACACTTATATATAATAAAAGTAAATCTTAAGCCGGGCAGCCGGTGGGGCACGCCTCTAATCCCAGCACTTGGGAGGCAGAGGCAGGCGATTTCTGAGTTCGAGGCCAGCTTGGTCTACAGAGTGAGTTGAGTTCCAGAACAGCCAGGGTTACACAGAGAAACCCTGTCTCGAAAAACAAAACAAAAAACAAAAGAAAGAAAGAGAGAGAGAGAGAAAGAGAGAGAGAGAGAGAGAGAGAGAAAGAGAGAAAGAGAGAGAGAGAAAGAAAGAAAGAAAGAAAGAAAGAAAGAAAGAAAGAAAGGAAAGAAAGAAAGAAAGAAAGAAAGAAAGAAAGAAAGAAAGAAAGAAAGAAAGAAAGAAAGAAAGAAAGAAAGAAAGAAAGAAAGAAAGAAAGAAAGAAAGAAAAGCAGGCTGGAGAAGTAGCTCAGTGGTTAAGAATACTGGTTGTCCTTCCAGAAGACACTAGTTTGTTTCCCAGCAACCACATGAGAGACCACAACTGTCAGTGATTCAGGCGGCCTCTTCTGACCTCTTAGGGCACTGCATGCACACAATAGGGGGAAACACACACATAAAGTAAAAATAACAAAAGGTAAAAATAAATAAAATGGACAGCTCCTAAGGAATGAAAACCAAGTTGCCACCAAATACATGACACATGTACACACATAAGCTCACACTTATATTCAGCACCAAGTAAAATATGCACACAAGTTTAAGGCCAGCTGGTAGAATACTGGCCTGTAACACACAAAGGTATAGGTTCAATCGCCAGCGTCTCACATCTCTGCACTCAGCAAAGACCCAGAGGGTCACAAGTTGAAGATTATCTTCAGTTATAAAGTGAGCTTGAGGCAGGGCTGGAATCCTTGAGACTCTGCCTCAAGATAAAAAAATAAATAAAACTTCCCTAGAGCTAATAGACAACTACTTCTTGTATGAAGATAATATGAAGTCTGTGTTTATTTCTATCTATTTCTCTTTCAAGACATGTAGCTGTTGACAGTCTGGAATTCACTAATGTAGACCAGGGTGGCCTGGAACCTTCATTGACCCTCCTGCCACTCACTGCCTCGAGGGCTCAGATTACAGGCTCTTACACCCCTGGCACCAGTTAAGTATTTTTAATCAGTGTGTTGGAATAATCACTGCCTGCTTCACAGCCTACCTCTGAAAATCAAATCTTGGACCAGCAACATATCTGAGTGCCTACAGCCGAGATTAAGACAGCTAGATGATCACCAGGTCCCACAGAGCAGACAGAGAACTGACTCCTGCAAGTTGCCCTCTGACCTCCACACATTCACTGTAGCAATCATGTGACACCCCCTCTCCAAACATACAATAAATGTAAAAATAAATAAATAGGGCTGGAGAGATGGCTCAGCTGGTAAGAGCACCGACTGCTCTTCCAAAGGTCATGAGTTCAAATCCCAGCATCCACATGGTGGCTCACAACCATCAAGTGATCTGACACCCTCTAATGGCGGCTGAAGACAGCTACAGTGTACTTACATATAATAAATAAATAAATAAATAAATAAATAAATCAAAGCTTTCTTCATATCTCCAGAAAAAAAGTTTGGGCCCTTTCCAGATACTGTACCACAGTTCAGATCACACTTGCAGTCAAATGTGTTTCAGAAATTACTCTTTATTCCTGTCATAAAGATAACAGGCTTTGTTTCTCCCAAGTTAGTTTTTCTAATTAGTTTTTCTTCAGATCATAAAGAGAAGAGAGAGAGAGAACACACAATGAGACGAATTCTAACTTAATCATTATTGTTATATTGCTTGCACTTATGATAGCAATATCTATCATCACCTCTAATCTTAAGCAAGTTTCATAAATCCTTTTCTCAAACTCCTGGACAATTTATTACATAGTCTAGAATGCAAATATAAGCCAGATATTGGCATACTTGAGAACTCAGAAAGAATGACTAAATGACTGTCCATTCAGGGCATGGTGACTCGTATCTGTAATGTCAGCACTTGGGAGGCAGAAACAGGAAGACTGCTGCAAATACAAAGTCAGCCTCATTTACACAGGGTGTTTCAGGAAAGCCAGGACTACATCACAAAGAGATCCTCTCTTAAAACTACGGGAGGAGAAAAACAAAGAATTATCTTTGCTATTTATCTGCCATTCCTCTTCCTTTTCCAGCCTGAAAAGTCTTCCTTGTCCCACTTCTGTGCTAATAATTCTCTTTTTTACACTGTATGTTTAGATTACTGGGGGGAGGGCCATGTGTGGAGAGACCAGAGAACGAACTGCAGGAACCAGTTCTCTCCTTCCACCATGTAGGTCCCAAGGATGGAACTCATAAAGGTGGCAGATGCTTCGTCTGCTGAACTACCTGGTGCACTGGTAATTTTTTTACTTGTCTCTTCTACAACAGTCTTGCAAAACGCAACAGCTGACCAGAACGAGTGACTCTCCCCTAAAGTCACTGTTCTGATCCATGCTGCACATCAGTATGCTTATCTCCTAGTATTTGACATGTATAGAATCTATTTTATATGTTACATCACAGGCCCCTTGAGGCTAAGGCCACATTCCTAAGCCCTAGCTTACTTTAACACTATTTATGCTACTTACAGCATGATCTAGATAGCTTTCCAAAAACATGAACCACACTACTACCTTAATAGGTAGTAAAAATGACTGGTTTTTATACTACTTTATAAAAAGAAAAACAAAGTCTGAATAACATCAAATTTTTGTCACTTAGTTAAATCTCTTACAATATTAAAAAATATACATAAAACAAAGGCTGGAGAGATCGCATAGTAGTTAAGAATGTGCATTATTCTTGCAGAAAACTTTAGTTCCATTCCCAGAACCCAATTCTGCTGGTCACAAGTACTCTAACTCAGCTCCAGAGGATGTCTCTAACCTCAGCAGTCCTCAACCTGGGAGTAGCAACCCCTTTAGGGGGTCACAGGACCCTTTCACAGGAGTCACATACCAGATATCCTATATCAGATATCTATATTATGATTCATAACAGCGAAATTACAGTTATGAAGTAGCGATGATAAATGTTATGGATAGGGTGTCACCACAACATGAAGAATTGTACTGAAGGGTTGTAGCATTAGGAAATTTTAGAAGCATAAATACACATGTAACAAATATAGGACTCTTCTCAAATAGAACAGGAATCTCAAATAAAAATTAGAAACCTTCCTAATATAACAAATTCATGTTCTTTTCCGTTTCCATAAAATCTAATTACGAACCCCAACTCAACTTTGCTTAATTAAACTAATTTTGTCCTGGAAGAGGGGCTGCCAACACAGCAAATGTGTCACCATATGAAGTATTCCCAACTTCTTAAAGAAGTACAAAAGCCTGGACTAACCACACAGCTCTGTGGATAAAGTGCTTATCTGACTGCAATCCCATGAAGCCACAAAGGAAGAATACGCCCCCAAAAGTTGTCCCCTGACCTCTGACTCAAGAATGATGGCACCTGTTTCTCCTACAATCACAAGCACCACACACACACACACACACACACATACACACAATAAAAATATAGTATGTAAAATTCTACCAAGATACTAAGACTTCTACTTAACACAAACAAACAAACAAAAAACCCCATTTCAGTATTAAATCACAGTCTTAGAAAACTTGAACTTAAGAGTGTCTTTTGCAAGAGCCATGTGACACACACATGACAAGTCAGCTGAGCTGATGGATGGACTTTCATGGGGACACACTTAGCAGTAACTGACCAAGGAAACAAATAAGCCCAGCTTTTAGGGCAATACTGATATCTCCTATTAAAAACAAAGAAAATCCCTCTCCCTTAAAGATTTCTGACACTAAAGTATAATATAATAAAAGTAACATCTCTTCAAGTTATTTTCATATATGGAAACCATAGAACTTTGGTTCAAAGACAGAGCCTAACAATGTCTATCCAAGAAAAGAAGAACAGTCCCATGAAAGGTGCCAGGTGTGTCACATCTGCTACAGTGACTTCTTGAGTAAGCAAGAAAAAGGAATGCATTAACTTTTCATGACACGTCATGGGACCTCATTCCCTATCTTCAGGCATTCAACCAGGTAATCTAAAACCTACAGCTCTATCATCAAAGGCCCCATTAGTTTCTTTTCAAAATTGTCTGCAAACTTGCACTTTAATTTGGTGGTACCAGGAAGACATTTCTAGTTTATTTTTAGTTCAGTAGTGTTGTTGCTACTGTTGTTCTTAACCTACTGGAGACAAAAGGTGACTGGGAGACTCATGTGTCCCCTAAAACAAAAATTTCACAAACGTCCAGGATTTTAGAAGGGTCACATCTCACAATTCTTACAGAACTCTTCCAGGAGGCAAGGCCAAAAGGAAACTAAACGTTGTAAATAGCTTCTCACCATCTCCTCATCCCCCTCGAGCCCACGCAGTCCCAAGAAGCATCCATATTACCTAAAAGCCAACCGGGAGAGCGCTCCAACAAGCTCGGGATTTACGAGTAGAGCAGGTTTCCTCCCTGCCGACGCTGACAGCTCCGCAGAGCCGGCGCAGGGTCTGACAGTGTCCTCTAGCAGAGCTCCCCCACCTACCTCCCCTTAAAAACAAGTCCTCCTCCGGCCGCCGCTGCCTCCAGAGACGCGCCCCTCCTGGCTGCTGTCCGAGGCCCATTCCCCAACGCCCAGCCGCTGCACCTAGCTCCCCGCCGGCTGCGCCCGGGACCCGGCCCGCAGGCCCGACCCCTCCCCGCTGCGGCCCTCGGCCTTCAGACAATGGGGCCCTCAGGCTGCTCGGTCTCGTTCGCCCGGCCGACCTTCCCAGGGCTGCGCAGCGAGCCTCCCGGCGGCCCTCACCCCCAGCCGGACGCTCTCACCCCGGCCCGCCCCGGCTCTCCTGCACTCACTATTCGGGATTCATGCTGGACATGTCACTGCAGCTGCCGCCGCCGCCACCGCCCTTGCTGACGCAGCCGCCGCCCCAACTCTCCGCGCCACGGGTAATGGAAGGGGAGGAATGAGCTAAGCTGTTCCGGTAGAGCAAACGTCGACCCCACTCCGACCCTTAGAACACAATCAGCAGCCGCCGCCACTCAGTGATCGCTTCCACCCAAAATGGCCGCCGGCGAACCAGGAACTGGGGAAGCCTAGGCCAAGGGGCCTGTCGCGGCCCAGAGGGCGGCAGCGTCGCGGGGCACGCTGGGAAAGAGAGTCGTGAGCACACCGCGCGCTAGGCAGCCTGACGGGGCCGAGGCCAGCCTGGACTCAGCTTCCCACTAGGCCCCGCGCCCTTTACGCATGCGTACTTGAGAGCTTGTCGCCCGCCCCGTCCCGATTCCCTCACCCCCACACCCCGCCCTTCCTGCTCCCCTCCCCTCTGGCCTGCTGGCTAGGACTTCGCTCGGACTCCCCCTAGCGGATTGGCTAAGGCCAACCGGGCTGTGTTGATGTCATCAGTGAGACGTGGCAGCAGGGCGAGTCTGTGCCCCACCAGGAAGGGAGGAGGAAGGAACCCGGCGGAGGGCGGTGCCGCAGCAGAGGGGGAGGGGGCTCCCCGAAACCCTGGAGCCGAGTGAGGAGGGGTGGAGACAGCTTGATGACCTCTGCCGGACACCAAGAGGGTCTGGGGCTGCTCTAAGGACACCAGGGAACTCAAGCAGTCTCTGTAGACCTTGCGCGTTCTCACTCACCCGACTCCTTTTTAAATTTTTTTTTTTTTACCGTTTTACTCTAGCAACTTGATGTTGCAATAACTGCAAATGGACCCTGCTCTAGTCTCTCTTCTGACCGCCCCCTCCCGTCCCCGTCCATTTGCACGCACAGCCAGCTTTACCTGAAACTGCCCCATCTCGACCTCCCAACCTTTAAAGGCACCTCATTGTGTTGTTGAGACACAAGCTAAAGTCAACCTTAACCAGTCTTCCTACTTGAGGCCTAGACTTAAAAGTTGAATTGGTTTTTGGCCTTGGGTTGGGTTGGTTTGTTAAGTTTGGGGGCAAGGGGGGGCGGGGAGTTGCAGCTGTTTTTGCTGCTGTTTGTTTTTTATTAGTTAGTACTAATTCTGTGTCCGTCTGCAAAATTGGGCAATAACAAGTTTTTTTAAAGCCGTGAAACTCTTCATTATGGACTCCAAAACTATTAGACCTAATGGTCTTAACTTTAATCAGCTCAGGAATTTAAATCTCCACTAAACTTTAACGCATTATCTTGGGTTATTTATTACAAAGGGCATAGTATAATACACTGTCCAAAGTTTATCTTCCAACTTGTTCTAAGCAAGAATATTATCTCCTGAAGTCAACTGTAGATTTACTTTTAATTTCTGAGACACCAAAATATGCAAAAGAGGCTGTTCTCATGTCTAACCATAAACTGAGAACATTTTTACACATCCCTCTGGAGTTCCTCCATGTGTCCTGATACCCTCATCAGACCGTACATAGGTTTTGGGGGAAGGGAGGTTGTTAATGTTTGGGTTTTGGTTTTTGGTTTTTTGAGATAGAGTTTTCTCTGTATAGCCCTGGCTGTCCTGGAACTCCCTCTGTAGATCAGGCTGGCCTCAAACTCAGTGTTTCGCTGGCCTCTGCCTCCTGGGTTCTTTTCCGTGTTAACTTCTGAAATGACCCTAAATAGATGAATGAAGTACCACACATGTTTACAGCCCTGGACCCTGAAGCCCGCCCTATTTCCTCTTTATCATTTCACAAAATAAAAACTCCAAAGTGTCCCCAAACTCAATTTTTCAAGCAAAGATTGTGTTGATATTGTCGTTTTGTTTTGTCTTAGGACTTACCATGTAAGCCAGGCACAGTGAAGCCCATCTTTGAATCCAGCCCTTGGGAGGCGGACAGGTGCTTCTCTGTGAGTGTGAGACCAGCCTGGTCTACACAGTAAGTTCCAGGACAGAGCTACATAGTGAGCCTCTGTCTCAACACCCACCCCAAATCTATTATCTAATTTTATATATATGAGTGTCTTGCCTGTGTGTGTGTGTGTGTGTGTGTGTGTGTGTGTGTGTGTGTGCCATGCATATGCCTCTTGGCCTCAAAGGCAAGATACTCTGATTTGATGCTCTGAAACTTGAGTTGCAGTTGATTGTGGTGGGTGCTGGGAACTGAAAGTGAGCCCTCGGCAAGAACAAAAAGTGTCCTTACCGGATGAGCCGTCTACCCAGCCCTAGCTGGGGCTTTATTGATGATATTTTAATATAGACTTAAACATAAAGGTTAAGGAAGAAAGCAGACTCTCAGAAAGAAAAACACTGGGGCTGGAGAGATGGCTCAGCGGTTAAGAGCACTGACTGTTCTTCCAAAGGTCCTGAGTTCAAATCCCAGCAACCACATGGTGGCTCAAAACCATCTGTAACAAGATCTGACGCCCTCTTCTGGAGTGTCTGAAGACAGCTACAGCGTACTTACATATAATAAATCTTTAAAAAGAAAAAAAAGAAAAGAAAAAAAAGAAAAACACTACAGAGCACACTACCCCATACAGAGATACTACCACCAAAACTCCATTTTTCATCTGTCTGTCTCCTTGGAGGTAAATTTGCTCAACTTTCTTTCATTAACTATTTTATTTCCCAATAAATTATCTTCTAGTAACCTTTAACCTAACTGACAAACAGAACAGTGTGAAATATATAGCACAGGTCTTCCTTGACACCACCCCCCCCCCCACCCCGCCAAGCCTTACTGTACCTGTGTATGTGGAGGACAGAAAATTTCATGTCTTAGTTACTGTGCTGCAGTATGCAAATAAATTAGAAACGGTCATGGCTGTGGAGCAGTGAGTGCCGGCTTCCTGTGTCCTACTGCAACATAGGTGTCATTGATGTTAAGATTCCTTCTCATGGGACTGAAGAGACAGCTAAGAGGTTATGAACTCTTAACTGCTTTTGCAGAGGACCCAGGTTAGGTTCCCAGAACCCATGTAGCGACTCACAACTATCTATAACTCTAGTTTCACACTAGAGGCCTTTTTCTGGCCTCTCCAGGGACTGCATATAGGTGGTGTACATACATACATACATACATACATACAGCTAAAACGCTCATATGAAAAGAAAATTAGCATGTGATACTATTCCCAACTCTTAGATGTATCTTAAAATAATCTCTCATTCCCTCATTCTTTGTCCCCCCCCCCCAATCTCTCACTTATATGTCTATGTGCATCTGCAGACATTTTGTGTGACTACGGGTCCCTATATAAAGGCTAAATAAAGATCAGTCTAGCATGCCTTCCTTCCTTCCTCTGCCACTGTCTGCCTTGCTTTTTGAGACCAGGTCTCTCACTGAGCCTGGGGCTCGATCTGCAGTTGGCTAGACTGGCTAGCCAGTGAGCTCCCGGATCCTTCTGTCTGACTCCAGCATGAGTGCGCTGGCTGAGCATCGCGGGCCTGCGCAGGGGATGAAGGATGCTCAGGTAAAGTGTGCACGAGACACTCTACCCACCAAGCCGTCTCCCCAGCCCCCAAACACTCCTGTAACAAGTTCTGCTGGTGCAAACCTTAACATATTCCATGTGTAGGACTTTACCAATAGTTCAGATGAATAACTCAAAATAATCCAAACATGGGTGACTCACACCTGTAATCCTAGCACTGGAAAGGCGGAGACAGGTGGATTGGTGGAAATGTGAGGAGAGCCTAAGCTTCATATGAAACTCACTGAAAAACAAAATTTGTTTACCATCTCAGAATAATTCATTGAAATACTACATACTCCGCTAACTGTCCTGTGGTTGAGTCACAACCTTTCTGGAGGGTGGAGGTATGATCGTGACTGAAGCACACAAAACAATGACCCTCCTAGGGAGGAAAAAAAAGGAAAAAAGATTTCTTTTTCTGTATGTGTGTGTCTGTGTGTAGGTATTTACACATGTGTGCTGGTCCCCAGAGGAGACTAGAAGAGAGCATTGGATTTCCTGGAGCCAAAGTCACAGAGGGTCCTCAGAATAGAATTTTCATCTTCTGCAAGGGCAATGATTACTTTTAACCAATGAGCTATCTCCCCAGAGTTGCTGCCTCGTCTTCCTCCTTCTTCACATTTATTTATTTTGTGTGTGGGTATATGGGGGGGGGGGCTCATGTCAGGGCATACATGTGAGAGCTTAGATGTGTGGGTGTATGAGGGTATGTGTCAGGGCACACGCGTGTGAGAGCAGAGATGGGTAGATGTATAAGGTATGTGTTAGGGGACACAGTGAGAAGGGCAGAGATGTGTGGGTGTCTGGGGGTACGTGTCAGAGCATAATGTAAGGACAGAGATCGAGTTTCAGGACTTGGTTGTCTCAGCAAATGGACTCTGAGATTTAGCTCAGAATACCAGGCTTGGCAACAAAGTGCCTTTACCTACTGAATCTCTCTCCAGTCCTTCTGGAGAGAGAAGAGGAGTTTTCCTCTTTTCTCTTTTTTCTCCCTCATTCCCACCCTTTTTCAGATGTATATGACCCAGTATTTAATAAATGTATGTGGACGTTGATCTGGGTTTGGGGAGAGAAGGGTAGGTTTGTTTTGCTATGTTGAGATATGAGATCCTCATGGAACTCAGGCTGGCCTCAAATTCACTGTGTAGTTGAGGATGGCTTCGAACTCCCCTCAGCCCCCTGTCCTGTGATTTCAAGCACACCCTACCATGTCCAGCCACACTTGAAATGTATGCTTAAACAATATAAAATTGAAGATTACAACTCTTTGTCTTTAAGAAGATTACTTACTATTCAGTTAAAGTTCTGAGAATACAGACAAGGCCCGAGGAGAGAAAAGTGCAAAGAGACAGTTAAAGGGTGTGGCCTTTAGAGACAGCTGGGAATGAGGGACACAAGGAGGGGTCTCTGAGTTGATGGAAATAGCCGTATCTTCATTGTAACGATGGCTACCTATATAACCATACGTGCTCATTAAAACCCAGGTGGCTTGGGTTTGAGCCCCAACATCACCAAAAGAACTCACAGTCCTATACATCATATTAGGACCAGCAAGATGGCTCATGGGTAATGGCACTTGCCATGAAAGCCAGGCAAACTGAGTTTGTTCCCCAAACCATCTAAAGGTGGAAAGAGATTTGGTTCTTCAGAGTTGATTTCTGGCTGCAACAGGTGTGCTGTGATATATACATATATACACACACCAGCACCACCACCACAACAACAACCACAACGAGAAGATTTCATTAAAAAGTTAAAATTGTAATTTACTCGTATATAAATCGTATGCTATTTTATAGAGCAAGCCAGTGGCCACCGCCATGCTTCAGCCGTGCCTGTTTGCAAAAGATCATCCCAAGTGGACGTCTCCGTTGTTGGAATCCCTTCATGGATGGAGGGCGTGAGAGGGCCAGGGCACTCCAGTCCAGCACCCAGACACTCTCCGCCTACTTGTGTGCGATTTCGCCCTAATTGCAAGTTGCCTGGAGATCTCAGGGAGGGCCTAAAGTGTATGTGCTGGGGAAGACTGAGGTGTGGGGGTGTGGGGGGGGGACGCCATCCATGCGGCTAGTGGGGAGCCGCCATCCCTGCTAGGTAAGACTTTCCTGTCAGTAACCACCCACCCATGCTCAGTGTGTGAGTCCAGTAAATAGGGTCGAGCTCCTTGTCATTGGAACCTTAGCAAGGGAACGGGGTGGACACTGCCTAGTTTCCCAACAGGAGAAAATTCTTGTAATATACGTCCATTGTCAGTTATGAATCAGGCATTTAGAAAATGGCAGGAGGTCAGTGAAAATATAGAAGAAAATGGTTTCAATATTTTCAGCTAGGTCACTGGTATGAGGTCAGAAAAAAAAAGGCTGAAATTTTGATCATTACAGAAATTGGAGAGAAGTCACTTAAGTTGGGATGTGCACACTGATTTGAGGATTACTGGTCCAGGTTCTTTGGGAGGAGCCCCTGCCTACTACAAAGTTTGGAATAGTCAGCAGCAAGCAGAGGACCACCACGTGGACGAGTGTGAGGGGAGAGCTCGGCACTTAGGAGCTCTGTACCCAGAGCCTGCCAGTAGGAGGATCCAAGTGTTAAAGAGTAACTAGATGCCTTCTGGGTAGAGGATGTGTGTCCAGTCCGGGAGCAATCTACCAGGAACAGAAAGGAGGAGAGACTCTGAAAGGAGATAGAATCTGCCAGTTTGCAGGGAAGGGTGGAGCTAACAACTAACAAACATCCAGCTCACCTGCCAACAGGGAAGCAAGGCCCCAGCAAAGAGAGGGAACAGAGAGAAATGGAGTAGAGAAGGAAGGCTCTGTGCTCTGAGGACAGACACGTGCACATGCGCGCGACCGCACACACACACACACACAGACAGCCTGGGTGCTAGAGATGAGACTCAACAGGAGAGAAAGCTCTTACCACAGTGTGCAAGGCTCTGCTCAATGCCCCTCACACACATACCCCAGAGACAGCCTACCAAAATAGAAATCTGTCGAAGGGGAAGAAAGCTAGACTTGGGCTTTGGAACTCACCTTTCGGGCAACATGAGGCAGGAAATGCTTTAAAGCTAAGTGACGGTCCTGGGGAAGGCTCTGTGGAACTAGGGCTGGCTCATGCAACTGGGACAAATGGGTTTGTTCATCCAGGTTTATTTAGAGGAGAAATAAACTATTATTATTATTATTATTATTATTATTACTATTACTATTATTGATAAGCTATTTCTCTGTCGGTGAAATGAGCCAATACAAGCCAGAGTAGATTATATTAAATGCAGGTTTATTGGAAAGCTGCTCTCAGGTGAGTCCTCAGCCTGCCAAGGAAGGAGGCCAGGGAAGTCACCATGAAAGAGAGAAGAAAGGAGGGAAAAACAGAAAGGGAGAGAGGAAGGGAGGGAGGGAGGGAGGGAGGGAGGGAGGGAGGGAGGGAGGGAGGAAGAAGGAGCACATGTACAAAGAGAAAAGGAAGGAGAGAGGAGGAGAGAGAAGAGAGACCAAAATATCTGCATTACACAGGGAGGAGCCTGGGCGGGGTGGGGGGAGGGCTGCCCAGCCCCTGGGCTGCAGAGTTCAGGGTTGGGGGCAGGTGTGCCAGGTGGGGGCAGAGGCGCTGAGAGAGCCTGGAGGCCAGGTCTCCTTTGGTCTGTTAAATATGCACCTCAGTCCCCTGTCCTGGGGTATGAAACCAAACCATTATTAATGCTTTTAATTTTCTGAATGTGTTTTTGAGTATATGACTCATGTGTGCAGGTGCTGCTGAGGCCAGTTGAGGGCCGTGGATCCCTGGAGCTACAGTTAAAGGCATTATAAGCTGCCAATAACAGGTGTATGGTAAAAGGAAGAAACACCCTATCCTTGACTTGACACCAAGCCCAAGCCAGGGTCAAGGCACAGAATCCTACCAATCCCTGAGCACAAAACTCCCACCAGCCCCTAAGCTTGCTCCCAAGATCAGGCCACAAAAATGTCACCAGTTCCGCGCACAACCCTTCCAAGGAACCCTGCAGAGGTCCTGACTTCTGCTCCCTTCCCCACTGCTTCTTTTCTCTTCCCCATCCCCCAGCAAAGGCAGCCACACTGCAGGGTTTGTCCCTCTCAATAAACCCTCTATATGGGGCCTGTTGTGTGGTGTGACTGTGTGGTATGCCTTGGCTCCTGACTGCCAGGATACCTCTCGAACAAAGCTATAAGAGTTACAATTGGTGCTAGGAATCTCTAGAAGAGATCAAGTGCTCTGAACTACTGAGCCACCTCTCCAGCCCCCATAACAAACTCTGAATCTCCATGACCAAAGATAGAAGTTAACAGCAAGGCACACACTGGCCTGGGACTGAGAGCAAGACTCAACTCTCTGAATGTCTCCTTGGCTTTCAGAGAGAAGCTCTCTCAAGCTGGCGGTAAAGCGTGCAGAGGTCCTGCCGAGCTTGTGAGAGGCCTTTAGTGCAAGCCTCAGCTCAGTAGGATTGATAGGTCAGTGAAAGGGGTTGATAGCTGCCTCATAAGCCTGAGACTCTTCCAGCTTGAGAGGTGAGGCAGGAGGATCAGAAGTTCTACATCCTTTGCTTGTTTGACAGCACATAAATTAAAACTGGGGGCTGGAGAGATGGCTCAGCAGTTAAGAGCACTGCCTGCTCTTCTAAAGGTCCTGAGTTCAAATCCCAGAACCACAAGGTGGCTCACAACCATCCGTAATGAGATCTGTCACCCTCTTCTGATGTGTCTGAGGACAGCTATAATGTACATATAATAATAATCTTTGGGCCTGAGCAAGCAGAGGTTCTGAGTTCAATTCCCAGCAACCACATCTGTACAGCTACAGTGTACTTATATACATAAAATAAATAAATAGGGCTGGAGAGATGGCTCAGCAGTTAAGAGCACTGACTGCTCTTCCGGAGGTCCTGAGTTCAATTCCCAGCAACCACATGGTGGCTCACAACCATCCATAATGACATGTGATGCCCTCTTCTGGGGTGTCTGAAGACAGCTACAGTGTATTTACATATAATAAATAAATAAATCTTTAATAAATAAATAAATAAATAAATAAATAAATAAATAAATAAATCGGCCGGTCAGCGGTGGTGGCCCATGCCTGTAATCCCAGCACTCTGGGAGGCAGAGGCAGGCAGATTTCTGAGTTTGAGGCTATCCTGGTCTACAGAGTGAGTTCCAGGACAGCCAGGGCTATACAGAGAAACCCTGTCTCATAAAAACCAAAATCCAAAAAACCAAAATAAACAAACAAACAAATAAATAAATCTTTTAAAAAAATAAATAAATAATAAAATAAAATTGGGAAGCTACAGAGATTGGCGAGGCCCCTCAGAAGGACGGCATGAAGATCTGTAAAGCATTCCATATGTTTTTGTCTGTTCAATTTTGTTCATGTAGCTTTAGAACCTGGAAAAGCTCTTGCTGATGTTAGTTCAGAACATAATGCTGTTACTAGTCCTACATATATTTATATATACGTGTAAATGCATACATACAATTATATATTACATATATAATTTGATATTTTGGAAACCTCTGCTGTGCTGTCAGTTTTGGTGGCTGAACCCTAGGGTGGCAGTGGTGGCCATCAACAGGACAGGGGAGTACACACCCCACCAGCACCGTTATTTCTGCCGTCCACAGACTGTGTATCCATGAGAGATGGCTCACTGGGTAAGAACACATGCTGCTCTTTCAGAGGGCCTGGCTTGGTTCCCAGCACTCACAAGGCAGTTCACAACCATCCACAACTCCAGATCCAGAGGCTTCAATGCTATCTTCTGGCCTCCATGGGCATTGGGCACACACAGGACGCACAGAAATACATGCAGACAAAACCTATAAATCACAAAATATATAAATCTAATTTTAAATTTAAAAAAAATCTATCTAGAAAAAATCCCTGCCTTTTCTCTCCCTCCCCCTCTCTCTTCCCTTTGTCCCCATCCCTCCCCCCTGACTCCAATAAACCTCTGCCATATGGGGAGAAAAAAATTCTTTGAGGAAAACGCAGGCCCTTCTTCTTCTAGCTCACAATGATTGCATAATTAAGTCATTTTATTTCAGTAACTCTGAGGTACAGTGTTTGATTTGTGAATAGTAAATAATAGGGATGAAAAGTCTCAGGGCCATGAAGTTAAAAGATGTTCTCAGGACTCAACCGTCCTAGTCACCACCACCCAGTTTCTTCAGATAGCCCTGCCTCATTCTCAGCCCTGCCTCAGCCACCTTTAAGCACTGCCCACTCACTTTTCAGGTGGGAGGCCGGGGAGTTATCTACCCTTCACCTCTGCTTCCTCCAGAATGGGAAGGTGGAACCCTGTGGCCCTGGCATCCCTGTGTTCCTTCAGCCGAGACCTCTTCACGTGGAGCAAAGGTGGGGCTACACTAGCCTGCACCCTTACATTCTGATGCAGTACAGAAACTTGAAGTGCATCCAGTACAGAACCACTGATGCCTTAAGACAGAAAGCCAAGCCCTGAGGGAACTTAAAGTCTTGTCTCCTGACTCTCCCAAGCTCCTGCCACTGTAAAGGAAGTATCAGAGGCCACCAAGGAGAGAGAATTTGCCAGATGTGGTGCCATTTGCCTGAAACCAATACCTGGGAGACTGAGGCAGGAGTACCACTGCGAGTTTGAGGCCAGCATGGACGACATAGAGTTTCAGCCAGTGAAGGCTACATCTTGAGACCTTGCCTCAAATAAAAGACTGGGGGCTGAGTAGATATGTCAGTGGTTAAAAGTATGGGCTGAGCCAATGTGAGTACTGAATATACCAAACCCATGTAAAGCTGGGATTACATACCTATGATCCCAGCGCTGTTATGGGCAGTTGGAGGCCGCAGCAAACTCTCGGAGCTTGCGGGTCAGATATCCTGGTGTAATCAACAGCAACAGCAAACAGAGTCTGTCTCAAGGTAGAAGAGATGGACCAAGACCCAAGGTGGCTCTCCAGACTCCACATATGAGCCATAGCACATACATGCACTGACTCCACATATGAGCACATACATGCATGTAGCACATACATGCATTGCATCTCTCCAGTCCCAAGGAAACTAACTCATAAAGGACATTTAATTGGGGCCGGCTTACAGATTCAGAGGGTCAGTGCATTACCATCAAGGCAGGAAGCATGGCAGCATCCAGGCAGACATGGTGCTGGAGGAGGAACTGAGAGTTCTACATCTTGTTCTAAAGGAAAACAGGAGAAGACTGTCTGACTAATGGACAGCTCTAGGAGGAGGGTCCCAAAGCCCACCTCTGCAGCGGCACACTTCCTCCAACAAGACCACACCTACTCCAAGAAGGCCACACCTCCTAATAGTACCACTCCCTGGGCCAAGAATATTCAAACTACCACACCATCGTATAGAAACTTCTATAGTAAGTACCATGGACTGGTAGCTTTTATAATTCTAGAATTATATAAGGGGCTGGAAGGAAGAGAGTCAGGAGTTCCAAGCCAGCCTGAGCTACATCAAATTCTGTCCCACAAGCCAGCCTGAGCTACATCAAATTCTGTCCCCCAAGCCAGCCTGAGCTACATCAAATTCTGTCCCCCAAGCCAGCCTGAGCTACATCAAATTCTGTCCCCCAAGCCAGCCTGAGCTACATCAAATTCTGTCCCCCAAGCCAGCCTGAGCTATATCAAATTCTGTCCCCCCAAAACAGAAAAAGGTGGGCTGGTGAGATGGCTCAGTGGTTAAAAGCACTGGCTGCTCTTCCAAAGGTCCTGAGTTCAAATCCCAGCAACCATATGGTGGCTCACAGCCATCTAACCATCACAATGAGATCTGACGCCCTCTTCTGGTGTGTCTGAAGACAGCTACAGTGTACTTACATACAATAAATAAATAAATCTTTTTTTTTTTTTTTTGAGACAGGGTTTCTCTGTGTAGCCCTGGCTGTCCTGGAACTCACTCTGTAGACCAGGCTGGCCTCGAACACAGAAATCCACCTGCCTTTGCTTCCCAAGTGCTGGGATTACAGACATGCGCCATCACACCTGGTTAATAAATAAATCTTAAAAAAAAATAAAATAAAAATAAAAATAAAAACAGAAAAAGGTAATTCTATAGAAGCATGGGAAGATGTAGCTCAGTTTCTCAGCATGCAGAGGCCTCAAGTTTGGTCCCCAGAATCACAAAAGATGAACAAGGTAAAAATTTTGAAAACCTAAAAAATCTTACACTGTTGTGTCGCCAATGATTGACATCTAGACTGAGTATTTTCAGGTTGTTGGTCTTTTAGTCAAAGAATTGTAATAAAGGTTCACAGAGACTGCTACGCAGCAAAAAAAATATTACCCAAAGCAAAGCCTTAATATGAATTATAATTACGGGGTCTAGAGTGACAGCAGTCTACATGAACGAGAGCGTGTGCGAGGGCTCCAGGTTATCTCACGGGGTTTCCTTTATGGGGGCTCACGGAAGCAGGGGTTGCTGGGGCAGACCACTGTCTTAGTTGGCAGATGAGTTATAATGCCTTTCTTCACTGTGATTGTCCCTCCTGTGATGTCTCTAACCGTATGTGTACCCTGTCATACATAGGCACAAGACAGCAAATCAGGATTTTTTTTTTAAAAGTTCACTCAGAGGACACAGTCTGCCCTATTTCACATGTGCCCAAAACTAGTTCAGAACAGATCTGCCCCTTACTCTCCAAAGATCGGATGGAAACCATCTACAAGTGAGGGTTCTCTAGGGAAGAGAAAACTGTGTTTGAGTGTGTGTGTATAGCTCCCTGAAGATGGAGTAGCAGATTTCTAGGTACACTGTGAGGAGATGGGTGTGTATACAGACCTAACAGGTTGCTAAGCCTATGTTTGCCTGCCTCTGACCAGGTCTCTGCTCTAGTGAAGAATAGAAATTGATGAGAGAAAACTGTCTTTCAGTTTCAATTATTTCCTCAAATTCTTAGTATCACTGATTTCCACCATAGCTTTTACTATAGCTTCCTAGGAAGGGCAAAGAAGTAGAGGAGGGAGGAGGAGAAGGTGGAAGAGGAGGAGGAGGAAGAGGAAGACGAGGAGGAAATGGAGGAAGAGGAGGAGGAAGAGGAGGAGGAAGAGGAGGAGGAGGAAGAGGAGGAACAAACACTAAATATACATATTTGTTAGATGTTAGTATTAAAACTATCTCTCCCTGTGGGCTGGATGTGACAGTACATTCCCTAGTCCCAGCACTTGGGAGGCAGAGGAAGGCTGATCTGTGAGTTCAAGGTCAGCCTGGTCTACAGAGTGAGTTTCAGACTGTCAGGACAACATAGTAAGATCCTTTATCAAAATAGAAAGGAGAGAGAGAGAGAGAGAGAGAGAGAGAGAGAGAGAGAGAGAGATTTTCCTAGATTTCACCAAAGCAGCTTGTTGGATAGAATTCAGTTTACTGCTTATGTGGTAAGACGGAACCTTTGGCTAGACAGTCTTTGCAGCAGCTCAGAGCAGGTACAGGCAAGTTTGGGCTCTCCTTCAAAACTAGACTTTAAGGTGAATATCCTAATGAGGGTAGCAAAGACAGGCTTGTAGCCATGCTTCTAATCTCAGCACTTGGAGAAAAGTGGTATAGGGATCATGGTGAGTTGGAGACCAGCCTGGTTTCACAGTCAGCATAAGACTGGACGATGCTATGAGGGGAAAGCATATGTCAAAAAACAAAACACACACACACACACACACACAAGAGGGGTCAGAGAACAGAGAAGGCTTGGTTAGCATTGTATGAAGGTTGCTTATGGACTGGTAGGAAGGATTATGCAGAAACTGAGTGAAGAGATTCCAAGAATCTTTTTTTTTTTTTTTTTTTTTTTTTTGATTTTTTGATTTTGGAGACAGGGTTTCTCTGTGTAGCCCTGGCTGTCCTGGAACTCACTCTGTAGACCAGGCTGGCCTCGAACTCAGAAATCCGCACCACCGCCTGGCTCCAAGAATCCTAATAAATAGTCATCCTGATGTTTTATTTTGAAGAGTTAATCTTCCTGTAAGTCCCTCGAATCAAGAATAAAGTTATTCTCAGCTTTTATCTTTCTGGGTCAGAGTTTCCTAGAACAGTGTTTATCTTGATAAAAGCATGAGATAATAGAAGATCAACCAGGAAAATGGCCCATGAGTGAGCATGTGAAAAATACTCTCCTTGAGAGAAATGCAATAACTGCCCAACTGAAGGCATGTGGTTATGATTACAAAACAAGTTATGAAAAAAAGAAAGTGCTATGGAAATAGACAACTGTGGCATCTAATGTCCTCTCCCGAGGTCAACAAGAACAACTTGTATTAGAACAGAAGCGAAAACAATGCTTGTGCATTGCATTGAAGGAATGGAGAAGTGGGAGTGGGAGGAGCAGAGAGCATGGGCAAAGGTCCTGCGGCAGAAAAGAATCTTGTTAGTATTTGAGAACTTGTTGACAGATAAGCAAGGTTGAAAGGGAGCAGATACAGTTTGAGGGTTAATGGAGGGGAAAGCCTGATTGCTGACTACCATAGTGCTTTACAAAGACTTCCTCCCTCCCTCCCTCCCTTTCTCCCTCCCTCCCTTCCTCCTTTCCTTCCTTTTTTTTTTTTTTTTTTTTTTTTTTTGGTGGCAGGGTCTCAAGTAGCTTAGGCTGGCCTTGAACTCCTGATCCTCCTAACTCAGCCTTTTGAATGTCCACATTGCAACAACTGTGCACCACCATGCCTGAGGCAGGAACTACAGGTTCAAAGCAGGCCATGACTACAAAGCAAGACTTTGCCTCAAAACAAACAAACAAACAAACAAGAACAACCAACCAATCAAACAACAACATCACACACACACACACACACACACACACACACACACACAAACACACAGAGGCACACAAACACACACAAAAAACCCCTTTGTGTTCTGCCCTGATATCTGAGTAGTTTATACCCAGAAACATGACCAAAGCCCTAAAAACTGGTAATAATATTCACGTATAAGCCTATTTTCTTCTTAAATACATTTTTAAAAAGCAGGACAAACAAGCATCCACACCTGGCTACCTTAACATCAGATTACAATTCTTGCCCAATAGCAGTAAAGCCAGTTCCAGAGTATCCTCCTGCCTGAGCTCAGCAGTCAGACAGGTTGTCTGGGTTCAGGCTTGGAGATGACTGTGCCCAAGAGGAAACGAGGAAGCCACAACAACTACTCCATTTGAAAGAGCAAGGCAGAGCTTTAGCATTGGATTTAAGGCGTGCTTTGCGGTGTGATCAGTTTGATAGACAGTCGCTCATTAGCTCCTGCAAGGGCCTTCCTGACACCTCTGAGGTTCAAGCTGATCTGATAAAACTTTGGGTAAAACTGTGCTTCAGTCAGCCGCAGGCCCTGCAGCTGGAAGGACACTATGATTTTCTGAATAGTCTAGACAAACCGTTCTCAACCTGTGGGTCGAAAGACCCTTTAACAGGGGCTGCCTAAGACCATCAGAAAACACAGAGATTTACATTACCATTCATAATCGTAGCAAAATTACGGTTATGAAGTACCAACAAGGGGCTGGAGAGATGGCTCAGCAGTTAAGAGCACTGGCTGCTCTTCCAGAGGTCCTAAGTTCAATTCCCAGCAACCACATGGTGGCTCACAACCATCTGAAATGTAATCTAATGCCCTCTTCCAGTGTGTCTGAAGACAGTGACAGTGTACTCATACATAAAATGAATTAAAAAAATGTTTAAAAAAAAAGAAGTACCAACAAAAATAATTTTGTAATTGGGAGTCATCAAAACGTGAGTTACTGTGTTAAAGGTCACCACACTAGGAAGGCTGAGAACCTGGTGCAGACAAGACTCAGCCAGAATCATAGCCTCCTGTAATCCTTTTCCAATATTTTCATTGATTCTTTGAGGATTTCACATCATACACCCCTATCACATTGGCTTCCCAGTCCTGTCCTGTCCACCACCCCGACTTTGTGACCTCGTCCCAGAAAAAAAAAATCAATTTGTGTTATCCATAAAATCATTAGGGCCCGGTCGGACTTTCAGTGGCCTGTCTGTCCCCTTATAGAGAGAGGAGTCCTCCCCGACTCCTGTACCCTTCCCCCAGCCTTGAACAGGCCACATAGACCTTAAGTGTTTGCCACGGTTGGACCTTAACCACCTGGATGGAGTCTTCTGCCTTGCCTCACCTGCAATTTTTGCAACATAATCCAGTTGAAACAAAGCAACACAACCCAGCTGAAACAAAGGATGGGTCTGTGGGCTCTCCCTACATAAACACAGTGCTGAATATTAAACTTTGAGCCTTGGTCAGAAACTTTGTCTTGGCTTCATCCTTTTCTCGCACCCTGTTCCCTTTCATTTCCAGACCCCTTTTCAGGCAACCCAGTTCTCCATGGCTGCTGGACGGCTACACTCTCCCATCCCTGCCGGAAGTAATCCACGTTGGGCTACGTCCCAACATTCCATCACAGTTTTAAGATTTCTCTCCAATGGCTTCCTGTCTAGGCTGTTTGTATTTGGGAGAGTAGAGAGGTGGAGGAAGAGGTTGTCACAGAAGTCTTCCATGTCTCTCTTTCTCAACTGTGCGTCTGCAGTCATTGATATCACTGCTGAAATAGTAATTTGCTCTTTATGGACCTCGGGGTATAGCGCGTGGGCCTCCACATGGTTTCTGGTGTCAGCACAGACACCAGCAGGGCTCCCGGAGGCAGCATTGCCCACAGACACCAACATGGCTTCAGGCTATGGCACAGACAGACTATAGACATCCATGTGGCCTTCGGTGGTACAACAGGCCATAGACATCAGCAAAGACCAGGCCACAGTAAGACCACAGAGCCTCCTGTAATTCTTATTTAATATTTGTTTCCTGCCTTGAAATATTCTAAGCAGAAAAAAGACGGGTTTAATACTGTGTGATCAAGTACAATACTTTATTTAAAGATTTCTTAAATTCTTATACATGTCTATGTCTATGTCCATGTCCATGTCCATGTCCATGTCCATGTCTATGTGTTGACACAGGATCTCCTTTTGTTATCCTGGCTATCCTGGAACTCTATACGTAGACAGACCAGGCTGGCTTGCTTGAATTCACAGAGCTCTGCCTACCTCTGCTTTCTGAACAAAAATTAAGACATGACTGTTCCTGCCGGGCAGTGGTGGCGCACACCTGTAATCCCAGCACTCTGAGAGGCAGAGTCAGGCGGATTTCTGAGTTTGAGGCCAGCCTGGTCTACAGAGTGAGCTCCAGGACAGCCAGGGCTATACAGAGAAACCCTGTCTCAGGGGGGAAAAAAATCCAAAACACCAAAAAAACCAAAAACCAAAACAAAATGACAGTTCCTAATCACCCTCAGCCCCAATGATCTTCCATATTCCTACTGTATTACTCCAAACAAAAGCATGGTCAAGCCTATCCTAGCAATACCCGAGTCCCTGGTACCAACTTCTATTTCTGTCTTAGTTAGGGTTCCCATTGCTATAAAGAAACACCATGACCAAGGCAACTCTTTTTTTTTTTTTAAGATTTATTTATTTTATGTATATGAGTACACTTCGCTGTCTTCAGACACACCAGAAGAGGGCATCAGATCCCATTACAGATGGGTGGCTGAGAATTGAACTCAGGACCTCTGGAAGACCAGTCAGTGCTCTTAACTGCTGAGCCATCTCTCCAGCCCCCCAAAGCACCTCTTCCCCTCATGCCCACCCTCCCCCCACCCCATCGCCAGACAGGGTTTCTCTGTATAGCCGTGGCTGTCCTGGAACTCACTCTATAGACCAGGCTGGCCTCTGTCTCCCAAGGGTTAAAGGTGAGTGCCACCACTGCCTGGCCTAAGGCAACTCTTATAAGGACAACTTTTAGCTGGGGCTGGCTTAAAGTTCAGAGGTTCAGTCTATTAGCGTCGGGGAAGGAGCACGGCAGTATCCAGGCAGGTATGGCGCTGGAGGAGGCGAGAGTTCTACATCTTGTTCTAAAGGCAATCAGGAGACATTTGTCTCATGGGCGGCTAGGAGGAGGGTCTCAAAGCCCACCCCCACAGGGACACACTTCTTTCAACAAGGCCACACACCTAATAGTACCACTCCCTGGGCCAAGCATACTCAAACCACTACGCTAGGTATGTGATAATTTATTCCTCCACCCATGAAATGAGTCAGTTCAAGGCAGATTTTAAAGCATATACCTGGGGACTTATTGGGAATGTATTCTTGGGTGAGTTCCCTTGCCCTAAGGACCAAGATGAGGGAAGTCACCATGGAAAGGAGGGAGGGGTGTGGGGGAGGGGAAGAGAGAAAGAAAGAGCATGAGGACACAGAAGAGAAGGAGAGAGGAGAGAGACGACCGACCAAAGTGTCTGGATTATGTAGGGAGGAGCCTCTGTGGAAAGGACAGCCCAGGCCCTGGGCTAGGAAATTCAGGGTTGGGGCAGGGAATGCAGATGGGTACTGTGGGGTGCTGGGAGAACAGGGAGGCCAGGTCTGCTTTGGTATGTGAAGTAGGCACCTCAGGCCCTTGTCCTAGGGCATGAAACCAAACCGTATGGTTGAGGAGAAGGTTTTTATTGTAGATAGGAGAATTCAGCCACAGGTATCTGGAAGAGTCTAGAGCAAAGAGAGAAAGAAATGAGTTGAGCCTGGCAGTAGTGGCGCACACTGTTAATCCCAGCACTCGGGAGGCAGAGGCAGCAAAAACAACAAAAAACAAACGAAAACAAAAACAACAAAAAAGAAGTGAATTGAACAGGGCCAGCCAAAAAGAAGAGGCGGGACCATGAGAAGAGGCGGAGTCGTGAGAAAAGGCGGGGTGAGGGAGGGGGAAGAGAAGAATGCAGGGGAGTAAAAGTGGGGGAGAGAGAGAAGAGAACGGGAGCTCTCGCAGAGAGACAGACGCGGAGACAGAGAGCACAAAATGTCTGGATTATATAGGGAGGAGCCTCTGGGGGAAGGGCAGTCCAGCTCTCGGGGCTGGAGAGTTCAAGGTTGGGTATTCCAGGTAGGAACCAAGGGATGCTGGGAGAGCCTGGAGGCCAGGTCTGATTTGGGTGTAAAATATGCACCTCAGCCCCTTGTCCCAGAGTCTGAAGTCAAACACTGGAGCATCCAGGATGGAGTTCTGAAGGAACACCCGAGGTTTGGAGCAGTTAGCACTCTTGAGTTGATTTGGAAATGTAAGCGGTCTCTCTAAGCTCCGCCCCACAATTACCTGGCAACAGCCAGGTCTGCCAGACCCACGATTAAAGGGGCTCCTTGGCCCCTCCTCGCTCTTTCGCTCCTCTCTTGTTTCTTCTCTTGCTTTTTCTGCTTCCCTTTCCCCCCCTCCACGTGCCTCTACCCTTCTCTCTCTCTCTCTCTCTCTCTCTCTCTCTCTCTCTCCCTCCCTCCCTCTACTACCCTCTTAACTCCCCTCCCCATGCCCAGAATAAACTGTACTCTTTACCGTCCTGTGACTGGTCCCTCAGGGGGAAGGGATGCCTTGGCATGGGCCAGGCTGAGGCACCTCCTCCCCCACACCTCCATAGACCTTATCTTCCCTCTATCTTTTCATAAACATATCAAAATCTGCTGATAGTGGATAACACAATATAATGCAGCATAATGTGGCTGTAGGAATGACTTAGCAGCCAGACCTAGGTGTCCCTCCAAACAACTACACAATGCGACTAACACAGTAAAAGAGGGAAGACTGGGGACAGAGAGCTGAGCTAGCCCAGCAGTCCCTCTGCTGTGCCTGGCTCACACCTGGCAGCAGCTGATGTTAGGCGGATGTTGCTAGCTTCCCGATAGGAGACTGGTGGAATCTCTGTAAGCCTCTAGGGACAGAAGGTAAAGTTAAGGAACTTACAGGAAAATCTTTATCTGAAGTGTATGCTTGAAAGTTATAGGCTCCGGGTTCCCGGGGATTTGGCAGACAGGAGTCACAAGACCTGTAGAAGGTGACGCCCAGCCTGAGGGGCAGGCTCCCCCGGGGTGGAGAACCTTAGGCTGATAAGTCTATTGTGAAGGTTGAATACAAGTTGTAACTCACTAACACTTATCTTAATTGTTTTACATTTACAAAAAGAGATAAGAACTTTAGGTGTGGAAGCATTGCCACTGTCTGGATTCTGCACTGAAATCCACACAGTAAAAAAATAAAAAAAAGTAAGTTCCTGCTGTTGAATCATAGCAGAAGTTATGGTTTGGGGTTTACTGCATAAACTCCGTTCTCTCTGTTCAGAGGACTGGATCTGAGATTGGACACAGATGTTTTTGGCATTGCTAAGAAGCACTTTTAAGTCTGTACTTAGACAACCAAAGGAAGTTTAAACTTCAGAGCTTGTGACAATGATAGCAGTAGTCTGTTATCAGAACTCCTTTGATTGATGTTCTCAGACTTTTGAAATCTTAAAATAACAATAGCACAGGGAGAAGGAGATCTGAAACATTTTTATTTTCACATGCCTTAAATCACTTTTTTATATCTTTACAACACACCTTAAATATCGTTTAGAATCTCATAACTTACTTAAACTTTCACATTCTTAGATATTTACAATTTGCATTTACATACCTAAATTACTTTCTTAGACCCGCCCAACTTACATAAACTTTAAACTTTTTCTATCTAATCATTTACTATGAGACACAAGTGGTTGATCATTGGGAGCAGTCACTGCAAAAACAAATCCTCCCCCCCCCCCCCCACAGGGTTTTTCTGTGTAGCCCTGGCTGTCCTGGAACTCACTCTGTAGACCAGGCTGGCCTTGAACTCAGAAATCTGCCTGCCTCTGCCTCCCAAGTGCTGGGAGTAAAGGAGTGGGCAACCACCACCACCTACCCCCACCCACCCTCACCCCTAACAAATTCTTTTAAATAAAGGAATAATAAAATGTTACATTGAAACCTCTTTTGTAAATTTATCTTTTTGTTGTGAAGTCTGTCTGCAAGATAAGCTGTGTTTGTATCTGCATTTCTCAGTAGGAGACCTCTTAGCTCTAGAAAAGTGAGGCCTAATTTAACAGAAATTGAACAGACCAGAAAGCCGCAGCCAGGGAAAGATTTTAAGCTGAATATGGTGGTGCACACCTTTAGTCCCAGCACTCGGAAAGCAGAGGCAGATCTCTTGTGAGTTCAAGGGCAGGCAGCCTGGTCTACCAAGCAAGTCCTGGAGAGCCCGGGCTACACAGAGAAATGCTGTCTTGAAAAACAAAACAACAAACAAATAAAAGATCGGTGTTTTTCTGCTTAATCCCTGCTGAATTTGAGTCTTACATTTTTGAATTGATGATTTAATTGAAGATCCTTTACCATCAAAATAAAACATTAAACCATAAAATATAGTCCATAGGGAGACTGGTACCGTCCCTTTCCGGGTCCTTTCATAGCACACAATCACAAGGTATCAGTCTCATATATATATATATATATATATATATATATATATATATATATATATATGAGTGAGTATGTATGTGTGTGTGTATACATATATAATCTCTTGAATATATGTTGTATTTTTAAAGAAATATTTAGAAGCCTGGTGTTGAATACAATTAGCAACAACATGAGCAGTTAACATACAGCTCTAAGTTAGTTTCTGTTAAACTGAGTAAACTTTTACAACCTTAGGAATTTATAAGTCTTTTTTATTAAACACACCTTGTTTATCAAATATGTTGTTCCTTTTTTTAAAGTTCTAAAAGCCTTGTGTTGAACATATTTGGCAAAAGGTCAAAGCCATTAGACATAAAGTTCTAAGTCATTTTCTGTTAACCTGAGTATAGCTTTATAATCTTGGGGATTTATCATCATACAAAAATTCATTCAAATCCAACATATTTTGGAGACTGCCGTTGCCTCCTTACTCTAAAAGGGAGATATAAGGATAAACCTGGGGTTCAGAGGGACTAAGCAGCCTTACAGGTTCTGCCTTAGTGGCCACATGGTCATCCTAACCAAAAAAGAGGTGAACTTACAGGACATGTACCCTTTAACATAAATAAAATGGCTGCCAGCTACCACATGGCTGCTTCCACCCTGATGAGGTCATCAGCCAGGATAAAGGCAAGACACATGGCAGCTATTTTAAAACATCTATTTTTCTAAGTAAGAGTTGAATACAAGTTACATATACAGTAAGTAGATCTATTTTTAAACAAGAATTGAATCCAAGCAATATATATATATACACACACACACACATACTATGATATAGCAGATTAAAGTTACCTATGTATAGATTAACTATGCATAAGTAATTAACTATGCGCCTTTTGTTATACATTTTGTAACATTTTATACATTTAAAATGTTATACATTTTAAGCTAAATTTTTGTTACAGATTTTCAAGCATTCTCAATTAACTTACAGATCCTGAGACAGTTTACAATACAGTCTTAAAAGATTTGAGGGTGGGAGGGGTGGGGAACAGAAAGCAAAGAAATCATAGAGATAAAGGAGTCTTAAGAGTGAAAATAGAGAGCCGGGCGGTGGTGGCGCACGCCTGTAATCCCATGAAATCCCAGCACTCTGAGAGGCAGAGGCAGGCGGATTTCTGAGTTTGAGGCCAGCCTGTTCTACAGAGTGAGTTCCAGGACAGCCAGGGCTACACAGAGAAACCCTGTCTTGAAACAAAAAACAAATCAAAAAAAAAAAAAAAAAAGAGTGAAAATAGCAGTACTGGGCTCAGCAGTTAAGAGCACTGACTGCTCTTCCAGAGGTCCTGAGTTCAATCCCCAGCAACCACATAATGGTTCATAACCGTCTGAAATGGGATCTGATTCCCTCTTCTGGTGGGTATGAAGACAGCTACAGTGTATTAGTTTACATACAATAAATAAATCTTTAAAAATAAAAAGCGTGGAAAATGACAAAACCTTAGGGTTAAGAGACTTTTGGAAATGAGTTGAGAACATTTAGAAATAATAGATTTGGGGATCATTTGATTGGGCAGTGGCAGACATCATGACCATAGGAGACAATTTGGAAACTGAGTGTGCCATCTTGTGCCATTGAGCTATACTGAGGCCAAGCCTTTTGCAGTAAGTCAGCAAGACTTAAATGAAATCTCTGAGACCAGGACAGAAGAGAGGAACGATCATGTGCAATCCAGGAGGGCGTGGGGAAGCTGTGGGACTTCCAGGAGAGCGCTGAGGGACAGAAGGGACAGAAGGGACAGGTCACAGGTAAGAATTCCATCTGAGGGAGATTCCCAGGAGGGCGTGAGGAAGCTGTGGGACTTAGGAGGTAGCTGCTAGGGAGAGTCAGGGAGGGAGCTGAACCCACGGAGAGGGAGAGAGAGAGAGGAAGAGAGAGAGAGAGGGAGAGAGGGAGAGAGAGAGGGAGAGAGAGAGAGAGGGAAAGAGAGGGAGAGAGAGAGAGGGAGAGAGAGGGAAAGAGAGAGAGGGAGAGAGAGGGAAAGAGAGAGAGGAAGAGAAAGAGGGAGAGAGAGAGAGGGAGAGGGAGAGGGAAAGAGAGGGAGAGAGAGGAAGAGAGAGAGAGGAAGAGAGAGAGAGAGAGAAGAGAGAGAGGGGGGAAAGAGAGGGAGAGAGAGAGGGAAAGAAAGGGAGAGAGAGAGAGGGAGAGAGGGAGAGAGGGAGACAGAAGGGTAAGTGTCCTGGTGACCAGGATTCAATCTAAGTGAACTGAGAGCTCTGTCAGAGAGCAATGTCCCACATCAGAGGAAAGGCATCCCTTTCCACATGGTAGCGGCCCAGTGGGGCAAAGGGAGCTTTCTGGGCCGCCTGTGGCTTTCGAAATAGTTAACCAGCCAGTTCAAGGCAAGAGCTTATGGCTGAGCTACACCCTAGCTCTAAGAAGCCTTAAGATAAAAACAAAAGGCAGGAACTTCTGCTGCCACTTTACAGGCAATAAAGGCACGTGAGAAGTCTGACAAAGAAGACTGTTAAAGATGGTTTGTTTGTTTTTTTGTTTGGTTGGTTGTTTGGTTGGTTGGTTTGGTTTTTCAAGACAGGGTTTCTCTGTGTAGCCCTGGCTGTCCTGGAACTCACTCTGTAGACCAGGCTGGCCTCGAACTCAGAAATCTGCCTGCCTCTGCCTCCCAAGTGCTGGGATTACAGGCGTGTGCCACCACACCCGACTTTGTTTTGTTTTGTTTTGTTTTTGTACTGTTGATTGAACATAGGGCCTCAAAAGTAATGGGCCCTTACTACTGAGTTACATTTTTAGCTTAAATGCCAGTTCTTTCCATTTACACATCTGTCTGAAAAAGGAGGTAAAGCCGGCATCTGTAGATTATGGCCTTGAAGTTTCCTTTTGAGACAGGTTTTCAAACTGTAGCCCAGGTTGACCTTGAACTCATTGTGCAGTCCAGGCTGGCCTCTGGTGCTCTGCAATCCTCTCTTCCAGTCAGTCTCCAGAAGAGGTAGGATTAAAGGCCTTTGTTATCCTGTCTGGCCTGGGCTTGAAATTGTGTAAATACTACCTCAAAATAGACAACGGTCTTTAAACAAAAGGACTCTGCCAATCAAGGACTCCAAGGCAATCAGTAGTTCAGATCTACGGCCCTGTCAGGAGGACTACCGTGTGACACTCGTGGGTACTTGTGCGGAAAGAGGAGGGCCTGGGGCCCAAGCATGTCTTCTGAGAGGTCAGGAAAGCTCCTAGGTTAGTGCTGTGCCTTCCTGTGGATCAGGATGTCAGCTCCTTCTATCTCAACAACCGGACTCACCTCTGATGCAAGAACGATGCTAGCACAGCATATCCTGAAATGGGAGACAGGAATATGGAGACCAGAGAGAGAAGATGCTCCTTAGCCCCCTTCTGAAGGCAGAGACCAGCATGAGTACGGCTGACACCTCACACACAAATGGAAAGGAGTCCTGTCTGAAAAGAGCTGAGTACACTAGCAGCACAGAGGGAAATCCGGGTTAAAGGCAGAGAGGCCCTGAGGACAGAACAGCGTCACCATCTACAGCTAAAAACATTTGCTAGGCGAGAAGGCAAGGAGGCTGTGGCTGTCGTCACTACAGCAGCCCTGCTCAAACTAGCTCAGCCAAGGGCAGCTCTGTTCACTTCCAATCCAACAAGAACTAACGACTTTTGCTGAACGAAATAAAAAGAAAGAGCTAGAAAAAAAATCGCATGCTTGAACTGCTACAGAGCTTCCCAGAGGGTACTCTCAGCTTCCGGTTCTTTATGTTCGTGGACAGTTTGCTGAAAGGGGGTAGGTTGTTAGTGGGTCCACCTTGAATGGTGCTGCCCTATAAGGCTCTGAGAAAAATAAGCATCTAACTACCTGGGTGTTTTGTAGGTGGTGGCTGCAGAAAGGTGGGCATTCCTTATTGAATAAAATGAAGACGTGACCCTCCTAAGTATGATTGAGGAGAAGGTTTTTATTGTAGATATGAGGGAGATGAGAGTCAGAGGCATGGGGAAGAGGCCAGGTTGAACACGACTAGCGGGGGTTGGGGTTGGGGGTTGAGGGCAAGTGGACCAAGAGAGGAGACTGGAAACCAAGAGAAGGCAAAAGAACAAAGACAAAGAGATCAAAATGGCTGGCTTAGACAGAGATCAGAAACTGGAGGAAAGGAAGCCAAGCTCAGGGGCTGGAGAGCGTGGAGGGTCAGGGTGGTGTGGGAGGTGTGCTGACAGGAGGTGAGCTCGGTATCAGGGACTCACCAGGCCGAGAGAGCCTGGTGCTCAGAGTCTGCGTTGATAAGCGACACCGCAGTTAGCCATTTGTCTAGAGTTTCTTTGAGACCTAACACTTATTCTGTGATTTAGTATTAAAAGAAAAGCCATTTGTCACCTAGGATTCACTCTCTGTTATTGCATCAGAAAGGATTAGCTCATCCTAAATCAATATATTCAGGTGATTTGGGTGGAATGAATCAGGACAGGTGTCTTATATAGAGAGTAAAATGTCTCAAATCTCAGAAACGAAGCTCTTTTTCCTATGGGGTAATTTTCATTATCTGATCAATTAGGTCACATGGTTGATCTAGAGCATGGAGTATCAAACAGAGGAGCAGCCTGTGTCTTCATTGCTCTGGAGACCTGGCACCCACTGAGCACTGAGTCAGGTATGCTGTTACCAGAGACACCAAAGACAGGTATCTAGTCAGGCTGGCAAGAGAAGGAATCATTTTTGCACGGCTTTTGGGGCTTAATGAGGCATGTGGCATCTCAATGTATAACACAATAAACAGGCAATTTATGAAGTCATTACATCTTGTCCCAAAAGAATTCTCATGGATCCCATTGAAGATGGTCCAATTATTTAGATGTTTCTCTTTTGGGTCATAATTTGCTCTCCAATGACAACAAAGAATTTAACTGATCCCAGATAAAAATTCAAGGACATAATGACCTCTGTTCCTGACCTCCTCCTCCTCTATGATTTCCTGGGAGCACAAAGATTTGGCTATGGATTTAGAGCCAGGCATGATGGTGCACACCTTTAATACTAGCACCGGGAAAGCAGGGGTGCACAGAAAGCAGAGTTTGAGGAAATCAGGCAGGGAGGGCTACAGCCTGAGACACTGTTTCAAAAAGCAAAACTAAATGAATTTGACTTGGCACTAGCAAGTCCAAATGCAACAATCAGTAGTAAACTCCCAATGAAGCCTGGGCAGTCAGTGAAGAAAACTGTACCGTGGGAAAGAGGCCTGTGGTCAGTATTCTCTATTATCAGGGTGGTAGAGCTGCTTCCTGACTGCCTTGCTTTTGCACACTTTAAAATATGCTGTAAGTCCAGCCAGGGAGTGGTGCTAACATACGTGAGGGCCAGAGGCAGGCAGGGCTCTGAGTTTCAGACTAGCCTGGTCTACAGAGTGAGTTTCAGAATAGCCAGGGTTACAGAGAGAAACCCTGCCTTGGAAAACAAATGGGCTGGAGAGATGGCTCAGCAGTCAAAGAGCACTGGTTCTTCATCCAGAGGTCCTGCGTTCTATTCCCAGCAACCACCTGGTGGTTCACAACCATCTCCTCTCATGTGTCCGAGGAGAACCACAATGTACTGACATACATAGCATAAATACATACTAAAAAAAAGAAAGAAAGAAAGAAAGAAAAAGAAAGAAAGAAGAAAATAAAAAGAAAATGAACAAAGCCCCAAACAAACAGCAAACCAAACTGAAAAAAAAGGAAGTTGTGACTCCAAAATGAGCAGAGAGGTTTTGAAAGGATAGAAAATCATACAGCCTAACTCTAATGACCCAAGAAGTCAGAAGTTTAAAATGCTATCTCCCTTTGTTAGAAACTAGGTAAAAGGTCACATTCTAGAGCCCGCCCTTTGTTTAGACCTAGCAGAAAGGCCTTGAATAGGTGATCCTGGCCCCATAGGGTAACTGGAAATGGGCTAAGCTTATCTTGCTTCGGTAAACTGCTTACACCATTACCCCTACGAAGGAGTTCACGCAGCTATAGACATTCAAGAAAATAGGAAACTAATTGGTCCACTGAGCGCAGATTCTGATCATTTAAACTGATTGGCCTAAAAACTGTGGAGGGGTACAAATCAATTGGCTCGCATTTCGCGGGCTCTCCATGCTAAGAAATGATTGGTTTGTGAGTCCCGGGCTTTGTCATAAATTTATAAAAGCTGTCGCAATTCGGCACTCATGGTCCACCATCCTCTAACCCTGCCTGGTGTATGGCTGTGGAACCCAGAATTCTGGAATAAAGAAATCCTCATGTTATTGCATCGAGACCGTTTCTTGAGGGTGATTTGGGTGTCACCTTCTGAGGCATGGGGTGCTGGAGCACCCTCGGTTTTTGGGGGGTCTTACATTTTCTTCCTTTCTTCCTTCCTTCCTTTCTTTCTTTCTTTCTTTCTTTCTTTCTTTCTTTCTTTCTTTCTTTTTTTTTTTTTTTTGATTTTGGTTTTTTCAAGAGACAGGGTTTCTCTGTATAGCCCTGGTGAGAGACCACTAACAATTAGCCTAGACACAGTGCAACTTAGGAAACTGTCAACCTTAAGACAGCACTCCCTCCGCACTCCCTCCAGCTGCAAGGGCAAGCGCTCCCCTTGCTTCAAGGACCCATCCCCATTCAGAGTAACTGTGTTTGCCCAAGCTAACCTGTAACCTTCCGCTGAGCCATGAATTGTCACTGATCTCCCCATTCCTTATGACACAGATCACAGCCTCAGCATCCCCTCCCCTTTTTCTTTATGGTTTGCTTCTTTAAAAACTCCCAGCGACAGCTGCTCAGGGTTGAACTCCTCGGTCACTGCTGGGGGGGGAGGGGCATGGGAGAGGCCCAGTGCACTGAAGAATTAAACCTCATGTATTTGCATCAAGAAGAGCCTCTCATGAAATTTTGGGGGCGTCGTCCTATCCCAAGACTTGAGTGAAGAATTCCCAGGATTCAGGAGTCTTTCCCTGGCTGTCCTGGAACTCACTCTGTAGACCAGGCTGACCTCAAACTCAGAAATCCACCTGCCTCTGCCTCCCAGAGTGGTTTTCTTTCCTATCAAAAGAAAGGGAAGCCATGGAGAGATGGCTCGGCCGTTAAGAGCACTGTCTGGGAAAAAAAAAAAAAAAAAAAAAAAAAAAAAAAAAAGGCTGGGCAGTGGTGGCGCATGCCTGTAATCCCAGCACTTGGGAAGCAGAGGCAGGCGGATTTCTGAGTTCGAGGCCAGCCTGGTCTACAGAGTGAGTTCCAGGACAGCCAGGACTACACAGTGAAACCCTGACTCAAAAAACAAAAAACAAAAAACAAAAAAAAAAAGAGCACTGTCTGCTCTTCCAGAGGTCCTGAGTTCAATTCCCAGCAACCACATGGTGGCTCACAGCCATCTGTAATGGGATCCAATGCCCTCTTCTGGTGTGTCTGAAGACAGCTACAGTGTACTTATATACTGTAGAGAGCCTACTGGCCATGCCACCTGGCAGGAACTTGACATTGACCAATGTGACCCAGCCTTTGGGCAGGAACTCCTGGGTTAGCCATAATCCCCTCCACCTAGGGTGGAGCACTCAAACCCAGGCGAAGACCATTGTTCTCCAAGAACTTGCAGTTTCCTGAGAAGCTTTAGCCACCTGACACTAGCCACCTGCGGAGCAAGCGAACCCGTTCTGCGGGAGTTTCCAGCCTTTGGAGGAAGGGTCTTCCCCTGCCTATATATATTTGGAAAACTTTGGAGACCCCCATTAAACTTTGAACCTTAATCAGGAAATTTGTCTTAGCTTCGTGTTTCTCCCGCCACTTCCGTGGCTTTATCTCCAGCTTTCCTTCCAAGTAACCCAGTAACCCATTCGACGTAACTTCGGGCAGTTACAATATACATAAAATAAATAAATAATTCTTTTAAAAAAACACTTAAAACAAGAAAAGGGAAAAAGTAAAGAATAAAGAAGAGGAATAAGCCCATGGTCAGCTTTAATGACATCAACATCTGTTTTTTCAAAATCCAGTTTGGTTACTCTGTGTATTTGCTCCAGATTCTCAGTCTGTTTCCCACATTGTCCTTGAACTCATGGTGCTACTACTGCCTTAGCCTCCTGGGGAATTGAAAACATGTACCACCTATTTCTTTTCTTTACAGAAAACTCTATGAATAGAAATTTGATACTGTAAAGTTGACTATTCTAGTACTAGTAAATAAAACCAAACATTTGCACCCTTTAAAGTATACTGAATAAAAATGTGGTCTATACTATGCAACTAAATTCCAAGTTGAAAAAGAGAGCTGGAGAGACGGCTCAGCAGTTGAGAGCACTGACTGCTCTTCCAGAGGAACTGAGTTCAATTCCCTGCAACCACATGTTGCCTGACAACCATCTGTAATGGGATCCAATGCCCTCTTCTGGGGTGTCTGAAGAGAGCGATGGTATACTCATATACAATAAATCTTAAAAAAATAAAATAAAAAAGTTGAAAAAGAATTGTTCTGTGAGAGATAAATTACAAGTACTGCAAATGCTCTTGTGCATTTGCAGTCTGCATGCTTTGGACAGTTCAGAAAGCCTGCATAGGAAGGGGGGTTGAGAGGGGAGTAGAGGCGGAGAGGCAGAGAAAGAGAGGGGTCAGAACAGAAGGACAGCAAAAGACACACACACACACACACACACACACACACACACGGGTGGGGGTGGTGGAGAGAGGGAGAGAGAGAGAGAGAGAGGGAGAGAGAGAGAGAGAGAGAGAGATCAAGCCCGAGAAAGGCCTAACAGCTCATACCTAGCTGTTGCTAGGTAACTGTTGGGCAGAGCCTAGAAGAAAGGCTAACATGCTAACATTACTTATTTGTGGTTGTCACCAAAATACACAATAGAAATAACTTGGGTAAATAACTTGGGTGAGAAAACACTTGTTTTGGCCCTGGTTTCAAAGGATTCTGGCAGCACGGAGTAATTTATGTAATGAGGTGGGGGTGAGGCCAGGAAGCAAGGAGGAAACCTGCTCTCCTTTTGCTTTTATTGCCTCTCGTTCCCTCTAGACTCTCAGTCCGCAGGGTGGTGCCACCATGCTCAGGGTCGGTCCCTCCAACGCCACCGAACCTCCTCCAATTTGTCCTTTGGGAAGTTCCACCGATACACCCAGGGATATTTCCTTGGTCTCCTAGGTGATTCTAAATCTGGTCAAGTTAATAATGAAGATAAACCCTTATGTGGGTTCCCAAGCCAGACGCAGAGGGACGCCCATATCAGACAGCTCTCCAAACAGCCCTCTGAGAGCACGGCAGGAGTGGGGCTGCTCCCCACACCGATCAGGCATCCACTTACTCAAGTCCATAGAGAAACAGGCCGGCCGCATTAACATAAGGCAAGTTAGGCTTCGATTTTCCCCGGCCGGAGAACTGGCTTCTCAGAAATCACCGTGTCCGGCAGTCTGCTAATCTAGCTGATAGGCATCTAAACCTCTAAGGCCTCTGCCTCCGCGGCCGCACCTCCCCCCTCGCCCTTTGTCCTTCCCTTGCCCAGGACACTAGCTCTATAATCTAGCCCCTCGGTTTCAATAAATGAGTTGTCTCCCCTCCGTGCCCTGCCCCCGCCCCCAGCACACGGTCTCTAGGTCAATTATGACCACCATACTCACCTACACCTGAGAGCCTGCTCCGCAGCTCCTCACAGCAGCCGATCAGTCCGGGTGGGTGACCAGTACATTAAACTAAATGACTTGCTATTTTGACTCCTACAATAATCCCCATCACAATCGCTGAGTTAATTCCCCAGCCCCTCGTTTCTTTTCTGCAGTGTTACTTTTTTTTCTTCCACAAGTTGATAATCACATACCACTATGATGGAATGAAAGATTCCAGCAATACTGTGTCTACATTGCCGCCTTGTTCTAGACTTAAAAATACGATCTGAGTCGGGCTGTGGTGGCACACGCCTGTAATTCTAGCACTCTAGGAGGCAGAGGCAGGCAGATTTCTGAGTTCGAGGCTAGCCTGGGTCTACAGAGTGAGTTCCAGGACAGCGACGGCTACACAGAGAAACCCTGTCACGAAAAAACCAAATCCAAAAAAACCAAAAAAAAAAAAAAAAAAAAAAAAAAAAACAAAACAAAACAAAACAAACAAACAAAAAAAATCTGGAAATGACATTTGTTGTTAGTTTGTCTTTTCATACCAAATTATATGAATGGAAAGAGTTGTTCTGGACTGTCTTAGTTAGGGTTTTATTGATGTGAAGAGACACCATGACCATAGCAACTCTTATAAAGAAAATTGGGACTGGCTTACAGTTCAGAGATTTAGCCCATTACTCATGGCAAGAGACATGGTGGTGTGCAGGCAGATGTGGTGCTGGAGTGAGAGACCCTCCCCAACTCAATGTTTTTAGACCTCTAAACAACTAGCCCAGCACAGAGTAACTTGTTTTTCTGTTTTCAGCTTGAGAAAGACAGCCCACCCAGTTCTAGTTCCAACGTTTAACTATACTGTGCCCCAAGGACATTTGCTCCAGATAATCTCTAGCCTTCCTTACTTCCTCATTCTGTACTTCCCCATTCTGTGCCTGTTTTGTCCTCCACCCCCTGCCTTGTGAATTGTGGCCTCCAACCCTTGTCTTGTGATTTTTCCCCTTTAAATACCCCTGACTTCAGTTGCACAGGGTCCTTGGTCCTCTAACCCTGCGTGGGATATGGCTATGGAAATCTGAATTCTGGAATAAATAAATTCTCATGCTATTGCATCGAGACCATTTCTCGCGAGTGATTTGGGTGTCGCCTTCCGAGGCGTGGGGTGCTGGGGCACCCTCTGTTTTTGGGGTCTTACAGAGAAAGAGCTGAGAGCTCTGTATCTTGATCTGAGGACAGCAGGAGACTGAACCACACTGGCTATAGCTTAAGCATATGAGTCTCAAAGCCCATCCCTTCAGTGACACACTGTAATAATGTCTCACCCGATGAGTCTATGAGGGCCTTTTTCATTCAAACCATCACACACACACACACACACACACACACACAAGGTGTTAGGGACCCTACATAGGCTGTATGGCAGTCACGGGTCCTGCCTTTGGAGTCTGGCCTGGACTTGATGCAGACTCCTGATTTCACTACCCCCAGATAATCATTAGTTCCCTGAGTCCTCCCATCCATTGTTTTGAAGCCTGACCTAGGGATGAGCTCTCTTTCTTCAGAAACCACATGCCCACAGGAATTCTGCAAAGTGGCTGAGAGGGGGGGATGGGTGGAAGCAGGAAGGCTCGCTGGGTGGCTGAGACACTGGCTGGCATGCTTTCTGTTGACCCTCTAGTGTCATCCTGGTTTAGCAACACTGGCATCATGCTGCTGACTCAGGACGTGTGCCCTTGCACAATACAGTTGACTTGGGGGGACAGTAAGTGTAGCGAACAATTATTCATGGCCATTCCCCTCACCTTCTTCCTAGATGTTGTCACTGTTTCTGTATCAATGTTTTGGCATGAGAGTACACGCAATCTTAAGGCTATTTAATTTATTTAATTTTTAATTACCCCTTTTTTTCATTTTATTTTGTGTGAATAGTCTGACTGCATGTATATATAAGCACAATGTATGTGTTTAGGTTAGAAGAGGGTATTAGATCTCCTGGTGTGGAGTTGCCTATGGTCATGAACCACCTTGTGGACACTGGGAACCTTGTGGTCTCCTGCAAGAACAACAAGTACTCTTAAGCACTGTGCCATCTCTTCAACCCCCATCATTAATAATAATAATAATAAATTTATTTTCATTTTTTGAGATAGGTTCTACTATGTAGTCCTGGATGGCCTGAAACTTGTTACACAGACTAAGCTAGCTTTTTATTTTTATTCGATGTATTCTTTATTTACATTTCAAATGATTTCCTATTTTCTGGGTCCCCACTCCCCGCAAGTCCCATAAGCCCTCTTCCCTCCCCCTGTTCCTCCATCAACTCCTTCCCACTTCCCTGTTCTGGTATTCCCCTATACTGTTGCATTGAGTCTTTCCAAAACCAGGGTAAGCTAGCTTTGAACACTCAGAGATCTGACTTCCTCTGCCTCCCCAATGCTGAAATTAAAGGTATGCACCACTGGACAGTGGTGGCTCACATCTTTAATCCCAGCACTTGGAAGGCAGAGACAGGTAGATATTTGAATTCGAGGCCAGCCTGGTCTACAGAATGAGTTCCAGGACAGCCAAGGGCTACACAGAGAAACCCTGTCTCGGTGGAAAGAAAAAGGTATGCACCACCATATTTGGCAATTTTTAAAAGATGTATTGATTTTATGCATAAAAATGTTTTGCTCCCATGTGCCTGTGCACCAAATGTACATTCTGGTGCCTTTAGAGGCAAAAAGAAGGCATCAGATCTTCAAATCCCTTGGAACTAGAATAATGTAGCAGTGAATTAGTTAAACCACTTAGACTCCTGCCAGGTCATTCTCATGCTGTACCCGCTCCAAAGCACTTTGGATTCATGAATGAAACACACACACACACACACACACACACACACACACCAGCTAATTTTGATATGCCTTGACTAGCCCAATGGCTGGGCACTTTTTTTTTTTTTTTCGTCTTTTGGATTTTTGAGACAGGGTTTCTCTGTATAACCCTGGCTACCCTGGAGCTCACTCTGTACACCAGGCTGGCCTCGAACTCAGAAATCTGCCTGCCTCTGCCTCCCAGAGCGCTGGGATTAAAGGCATGCACCACCACGGCTCTGCAGGTTAAGCACTTCTAAAACTCCCAGTGATTAGCAAACACTCCTCTCCAGAATTCTTGAGATAACATCTTTTTTTTTTAAAAAGAATTGTTTATTTTAAAAAAAGAATTATTTATTTTATGTATATGAATACACTGTAGCTGTCTTCAGACACACCAAATGAGGGCATCAGATCCCATTATGGATGGTTGTGAGCCACCATGTGGTTGCTGGGAATTGAACTCAGAACCGTCTGGAAGAGCAGCCAGTGTTCTTAACCGCTGAGCCATCCTCCAGCCCAAAATAACATCTTTTTGTTTGTTTGTTTTTTGTTTTTGTTTTTCAGCACAGGGTTTCTCTGTATAGCCCTGGCGGTCCTGGAACTCACTCTGTAGACCAGGCTAGCCTAGAACTCAGAAATCTGCCTGCCTCTGCCTCCCAAGTGGTAGGATTAAAGGCGTGCACCACCACCGCCCAGGGAATGTGCAAGTCTCAATTGTGCAAGGGTGCAGGTCTGTGAGAGTAAGTGTGCAAGCCCTGAGTGTATAGGTGTGGAAGCCCTAAGTGTGTAAGTGTGTGCAAGCCCATGAGTGTGTGAGTGTGCAAGCCCATGAGTGTGTGAGTGTGCAAGCCCGTGAGTGTGTGAGTGTGCAAGCCCATGAGTGTGTGAGTGTGCAGGCCCATGAGTGTGAGTGTGTGAGTGTGCAAGCCCATGAGTGTGAGTGTGTGAGTGTGCAAGCCTGTGAGTAAGCTCTGAGAGACCAGACATACACATCTAGAATCCTCCTGTAGTGTTCTCTCTTTACCCTGTTGCCTTGAGCCTGTCCCATGCTTTTTTCTCTTACATTGTAATAAAACTGTCTCTGAGCTTTCTTTTGAGTCACGTGCTAAATTATTGTATTAAGATTAATAAAAAACTATGAACCCTGTTTTCCTCTGGTAACCTGGTTTGTAATGTGGGGTTCCCCAGATTTCCAGTAACACATCCACTTCCCAAGTGCTGAGATTACAGGCCTATAACACCAGAGCTGGCTGGATTAGGCCTTAAGAAAACAATCTGTTGACAATTTTAAAAATGTATACAATGTACCTTGATCATAGCCACCTCCCATTCCCTCCCACCAATTCCCCTGGGGCCATCCAACATATTTCCCTCCTAATTTTTTAACTATATCTCCCAGGTCCAGTGAGTGCGGCCCACATACTATTGGTGTGGGGTCACCTGTTGGAGTGTGAGCAGCCTACAAATGGCCATCCCGACCCCTGCCGCTGGACAATGGAAAAAGAAAGGATTCCTACACTGGCTTTAATCCACGCTGATTCTCATAAATTCTACCATATTCTTTCACATTCATGAAGTGGTGAGTAAAATCGCGGAATTGACACGAGGTCTGTGAATTGCAACATGCAAAGAGGAAAAAAAAATAAGGAAGTGGGACACCATCCTTCCCAGAAGAGGCTCTTCATGGTCTGTGCTGCTTAGGGACAAAACAGAAAGCTGAGCTGGTCAGTGGTGCGACATGTCTCTATCCCAGCACTCGGGAGACAGCCACAGGATCTCTGAGTTTCAGGCTAGCCTGGTCTACAGAGTGAGCACAGGACAGCCAGGGCTACACAGAAAACCCCTATCTTGGAAAACAACAACAAAAATACAAAAATTAACTAATGAATTAAGAAAGAAAGAAAGAAAGAAAGAAAGAAAGAAAGAAAGAAAGAAAGAAAGAAAGAAAGAAGGAAGGAAGGAAGGAAGGAAGGAAGGAAGGAAGGAAGGAAGAAGGAAGGAAGGAAGGAAGGAAGGAAGGAAGGAAAGAAAGAAGGAAAGAAAGAAAGAAAGAAAGAAAGAAAGAAAGAAAGAAAGAAAGAAAGAAAGAAAGAAAGAAAGCTGGAATTAAGAAAAAGTGCAGTTCTGGATTTACTAGAAATTAAAATGTCTAATTTGTGGTTCAGCTTTTACTTTAGATTTAGCATGCAGTTTCAACAGTGGCACAATAAATACATAAATTGGTAAACATCACTGAAGCACATAGCACACCAGTATGAATTTTTTATTTTAATTTTTTTTTTTTTTTTTTTTTTTTTTTTTTTTTTTTTTTGGTTTTTCAAGACAGGGTTTCTCTGTGTAGCCCTGGCTGTCCTGGAACTCACTCTGTAGACCAGGCTGGCCTTGAACTCAGAAATCTGCCTGCCTCTGCCTCCCAAGTGCTGAGGCTAAAGGCGTGTGCCACCACTACCCTGCGAATTTTTTATTTTAAACAAGTTTTGGAGCCTGGTAGAATGTCACACACTCAGGAGGAGGCATTCAGAGGCAGAAGGATTCCCACAAATTCAAGGCCACTGTAGTCTATGCAAAGATATCTTTCTTTTTTGTTTTGTTTTTGTTTGTGTTTTCAAGACAAGGTCTCACTATGTAGCCCTAGCTGTCCTAGAATTCACTATGTAGACCAGACTGGCCAGGAACTCACAGAGATCCACCTGACTCAGCATCCAGTGTGCTGGGATCAAAGGTGTGTAGCACTACGCCTGGCTGTTTGTAACAATTTCCAACTAAGTCAGTCCTGGCTGCAAAGTGAGACCATGCCTTGTTGTGGATGGGTTGTGCTGTTCTTGTGAACCAATCCCCTAATGAATAAAGGAGCCAATCACTGAGCAAGTATGCAGCACTTCCAGGTTGGACAGAGGAAGAGAGGAAGCAGGAGAGAGGTGCTTTTGGCCTGGGAGCAGCCGAAGGATAAGATGTGGCTGCTAGAGTTTCCCGGGATCATGGCGATCTGCAAGGATTCACCACCGGAGGAATCAGATTTTAATAAGGTTTACAAGATTGTTTTAGTTGTTGCACCCAGAAATTGAGTTACCATTGTTTCTGAACTAAGTTTGTGTTGCTGTAAGACCCCCCCAAAACCGAGGGTGCCCCAGCACCCCACACCCCGGAAGGTGACACCCAAATCACTTGCGAGAAAGGGTCTCGATGCAATAGCATGAGGATTTCTTCATTCCAGAACTCTGGGTTCCACAGCTGTATGCCACACAGGGTTAGAGGACTGTGGACCACTAATGCCGAATTGCGACAGCTTTTATAAATTTATGACAAAGCCCGAGAATCACAAGCCAATCATTTCTTAGCCTGGAGAGCCCTCGAAATGCAAGCCAATTGATTTGTACCGCTCCATAGTTTTTAGGCCAATCAGTTTAAATTATCGGAGCCCGTGCTCAGTGGACCAATTAGTTTCCTATTTTCTTGAATGCTACAGCTGCGTGAACTCCTGCTTAGGGGTAATGGCGTAAGTTTACAGAAGCAAGATAAGCTTAGCCCATTTCCAGTTACCCTATGGGGCCAGGAACACCTATTCAAGACCTTTCTGCTAGTTCTAAACAAAGGGCGGGCTCTGGAATGTGACCTTTTACCTAGTTTCCAACAAAGCGAGATAGCATTTTAAACTTCTGACTTCTTGGGGTCATTAGTTAGGCTGTATGATTTTTCTATCCTTTCATTGCGGTTTTTCCTTCACATGGAAGCTCATCTGGGTTCAAGAGACAAAGGTAGGCAGCAAAGCGTGGTTTTGCCAGATCTGCACCACAAAGGTTGTGGGGATTTAAAGCAGGGGGGTGGCATAGTAGTGACTCGCCAGTGGGAACCTAGTGAGCCCGGTGGAAAGATTGTGGAGTTCAGAGTCAGAATCTCCATGAGATTAAAAATAGGTTGGCCATTGCTCGCTTGCCAGTGCACGGCCAGCTAGGCCGAGGGGGCAGAGGCACGGGAATGAGTCGGAACAGTTCTATTTTTTTAATATTTCCTACAACAATGCCTCAAAAAAAAAAGTTCTTTTGATTAAGTTCAATTTATGGTCTGTTACATTCAAACCATAGGACTTGGCTAGCGGTCAGCTGGCAGAGGGCTTACCCAGCATGCATGCATGCATGAAGTCCTGACTTCTACTCCCTGCACTGCCTGAACCAGGCAAGGTAGTCCACCCCTGGATTCCCAGTGTCTAGAAAGGGCAGGCAAGAGAATAAGAGGTTAAGGTCATCATCTGATAATCATGAGACTGGGATTCATGGAACTGTCTTAGAACGCTCTTGTATAAGGAAAGTGGGTAGTGTGTTAGGAGGTGGTAGGGACAGGCTGGAGAACGAGAAAGGTTAGGAGGAGTAATACGTGCAGAAAGATACAGTCTCAAGGGTAGGCTCTGTTGAGAGGCAACTTGAGACTTAAAGCCAGGCACAGAGACACATACTGGCGGTGTCTTAAACTGAAGGCAGGAGAATCACTTGAGCATAGGAATTTGAGATCAGCTGAGGGAACCTAGCAAGACTCCCATCTCAAAAATAAATAACAGAGCCTGAGAGATGGCCCAGTGGTTAGGTTAGAGTGCTTGCTGCTCTTGCGTTGGGCGCAGGCTCATTCCCAACACTAACACAGTGGCTCACAACCATCTATAACTCCACTTCCGAGGCACCAGATACCCTCTTCTGACCGCCAGGAGCGCTAGGCACCCGAGGTCCACATATGCACATGCCTCAGACACTCAGACACGTCATAGAAAAAAATGAATCTAAATTTTTTTAGAGTGAATTAATTTTTAAAACTTTTAGAGAGAAAGAGACTGACAGGAGAGTTTTGGTTTTGTTTTGTTTGTTTTAAGTATGCATTATTTAGTCACACATGAAGGTGCACATCTGTAAGGCCGGCACCCCTGAGGTAGCAGGAGAATGAACAATTCGTGGTCTTTTCTGGCTACATACCAAGTTTGAGGCCAGCTGGGGCCACATGACAGTATCTTAAAAAAATAAAAAAAGCAAATATATGGCTGAAAAGCATTCCAGGAAGAATTAGCATGGTACAAGAAAACAGGAACAGCTTCACTTATTTCAGAAACACAGGGAGGCCAGAGTGAACGGAGGAGAGAGCCAAGCGGGAAAGGAACAGGAGTTACGGGTGCGGGGAGGCGCCTTTGAAGGGTTCCAGCTTCTGCTTTGCCTCCTTACTTGAATCTTATTCGGGGAGAGAAAAGGAATTCATTTTACGTTTTCAGAGTCTCTCCTGCTTCTTTACTGAAAAAGACAGTGCAGAAATGAAACACAGGGAGACAGATCACTGTGAGAACAGATTTCTGCCACAACCGAGACAGGAGCCAAGAGGACACGCAACCAAAATGCAAGTTTTAGAGTGCGGCAGTGGCGCATGCTGTTAATCCCAGCACTTGGGAGGCAGAGGCAGGCAGATTTCTGAGTTCAAGGCCAGCCTGGTCTATAGCCTGGAAGGACAGCCAAGACTACACAGAGAAACCCTGTCGCAATAAAAACAAAACAACAAAAATATCACGCTGATTGAAGGGAAGGGAAGGTGTTCCCCTTGGGCCGGAGAAGTTTAAGGTCGGGAGCGTGGTAAGAGCTGGGAGGAGCCTCGCTTACTTATGTATGCTAATAGACACCACAGTTAGCCTTTATCCTGGTTTCTTTGGGATTTGACTTAAAAATAGAAACAGGGGCCAGGTCTTCCTGACACAGCTTAGAGCCAGTCAGGAAGCTGAGGCAGGAGAATCATAAATTCAAATTCTGAGGTATAGAGTGAGTTCAACAGCAGCCTAGGTGATTTAGTCAGGCCCTATAGCTCCATGTGGAGCAATGAATGGCCTTATACAACTAAAATAATTAAATATTACCCAAATATACTCAAAACTCCCAAACTATGTCTCCTGTCCCTGGTCCATTTTTTATTTATTTACTCATTTTTCGTTAAGTATTTATTTTTATTTTATGCACATGAGTATTTTTGTCTGCATTTATGTACGTGGCTGGTGTCCACTAAAGCCAGAAGATCCCTTTGTACTGGAGTTTCAGATGGTTGAGAGCCACCGTATACAGGCAGGGACTACACCTAGATTCTTTGAAAGAGCAGCCAGGAAAAAAAAAAGTCTGGGAAGTAATGGCACACCCCTGTAGCCCCAGTACTTGGGAGGCAGAAGCAGGAGGATCTCAGCATTCAAGGCTAGCCAAGTCTACAGAGTGAGTTCCAGAACAGCTAAGGCTATACAGAGAAACCCTCTCAAAAACCCAACCAAACAAACAAACAAAGAGTAGCTGTACGGTGTCATGATTTGCTGAGGAATTATATCCTGGACTCAAAAAGCATGTAAAGGGACAGAGTTGTTTTATTCTGCCAGAGTCCAGCATGCTGGGATCTCCCCATTACCAAGATAGAGAGAGGAGCAAAAGAGCTCGCAGGCCTGATTTAAAGCACGGTAGGGATTCTGGGGTAGGTGGCCTCTGTCTTACTCTATCTTTAGAGACATTCCTTTACCCGGACACGGGGTAAAAGGGGGGGGGGGGTTCCAGGGGGAGGGGCGGCTGGAATCTGTTATGGGTTGGTCTGGAAACCTGCTGACCCACTGTCCTTGCTTCAGGCCTGGTGGCTGGCACCTTCTAGTTTCTGACTAGCAGTCTGAAGCCTTCATTTTTTGTTTTTGTTTTACCTGACTTGCCTGGACTGGCCCAGTTCTTTAGGCTTGTTCTCCTAGACTGCTAATTTGAAACCTGTCATGGAGTCAGCCTAGCCTTCTCACAGCAAACACTCTTAGCTATATGGAGTTCAAGAACACTGGGAAAAGACCCCCCCCACACTCAATTTCAATACGATTAGCTGAATTTATTATATGATTAGCTGAATTTATTATAGCTGCTAATAGGGCCACAGTCTAACCTGAATCAGAGACCTGTTACCCAGATGTAGGTGAAGGGAAGGACTCTTAAAGGCAAAAACCAAGAGAGCTGTTCTGCTCTGCCAAGATCAAGGCAACTTCAAAATAGTCCTTGAATGTCCACACAAAGCCGGGCAGTGGTGGTACATGCCTTTAATCCCAGCACTTAGGAGGCAGAGGCAGGCGGATTTTTGAGTTTGAGGCTAGCTTGGTCTACAGAGTGAGTTCCAGGACACCTAGGGGTTACACAGAGAAACCCTAAGTTTGATCCTCAGAACTCAACTGGTTGGTCTCCAAAAAACCAAACCAACCAAAAAGGAAAAAAAAAAAAAAAAGAATGTCCACACAAGCAGATTACAGAAGTCAAAATCAGCAGTTAGTCATTGCATAACAAGCAGATGCTCAAAGTTTTACATTGCAGGGTTGGAGTCAAGGAGTCAGGGTTGCCAGGAACTTGAAGTCAGAGACAAAAGACTATTAGGTATCAAGATGGTAGCCTAGCACAAAATGAAGTTTCTTTAGCCATCAGTCTAGCCACTGAGACATCTATAATTCTCTTGTTTTTGATTTTTTTTTCTGACCCCACTTGCTCTGGCCCCACTCTGACCATATTTATTTCATGTATGTGGGTATAGTGTCACTGTCTTCAGACACAGCAGAAGACGACATCGGATGCCCATTACAGATGGTTGTGAGCCACCATGTGGTTGATGGGAATTAAACTCAGAACCTCTGGAACAGCTGTTGGTGCTCTTAACTGCTGAGCCATCTCTCCAGCCCTTATTTTGATCTTGTTTTATTATTTCTGTAGGTATGTGTGTGTGGCGTGCATGTGAGTGTGGATATGTGACTATCACGGAGGTCAGAAAACAGCTTTTAGGAATCTTGAGTTCCAAGGATCAAACTTAGGCCACCAAACCTGGCAGGCAGCCACTTTGCCCAATGAAGCATCTAAATGGGCCTTGAGAGTCATTCTTGAATACTCCAAAATTCCTGAATGGAATCTAAAGAGGCAAGAGTAAATGACAAGCAAGTATTACTGGGGGTGGGGTAGGTGTAGGCATAATGTTATTGTGTACTGTGTAGAGATTATCCCTGTGTTATTCAAATGCTGATCTCTCTGCCCGCCCACCCCCCATTCTGGTTGCAATCCTCACTTGGCACTGTAATGCTTATTCCAAGTATCTCCTTGTTTTGGTTAGGGTTTTACTGCTCTGGACGGACACCAATGACCAAGGCAACTCTCTCAATTTTTCTTCTTTTTTTTGTTTTTTTGTTTTTTGGATTTCGGTTTTTTTGAGACAGGGTCTCTCTGTGTAACCCTGGCTGTCCTGGAACTCACTCTGTAGACCAGCTTGACCTCGAACTCAGAAATCCGCCTGCCTCTGCCTCCCAGAGTGCTGGGATTACAGATGTGTGCCACCACTGCCCGGCTCTTTTTTTTTTTTTAAGATTTATTTATTTATTATATATGAGTATACTGTAGCTGTCTTTAGACACTCCAGAAGAGGGAGTCATTTCGTTACGGATGGTTGTGAGCCACCATGTGGTTGCTGGGGATTTGAACCCAGGACCTTCAGAAGAGCAGTCAATACTCCAGTTGAGCCATCTCTCCAGCCCCCAAGGCAACTCTTATAAGGACAACATTTAATTGTGGCTAGCTTACAGGTTCAGAGGTTCAGTCCATTATCATCAAGGTGAGAACGTGGCAGTGTCCAGGCAGGTATGGCGCAGGAGGAGCTGAGAGTTCTATATCTTCATCTGAAGGCTGCTAGCAGAATACTGGCTTCTGAGCAGCTAGGAAGAGGGTCTTAAAACCCATGCCCACAGTGCCACATCCACTCCAAAAGACCATACCTACTTAAACAGGGCAACACCTTCCTCTCCCTGGGCCACTCCTGTTTCATGTTTGTGTAAACATTGCTCCACATTTACTCTCTGACTAGTAAATAAAAGCTGATCAGCCAATGGCTAGGTAGAGGAGAGAATAGGGCAAGACTTCTGCTTCCTGTGGGAGGGAGGTAGAGGGGAGGAAAGAGGGATTTGCTACGAGGAAACTGGCAGAGACATCATGTAAAAATACCTGAAGCCCAGAGAGCCATACCAATGCTATAATACAAGTATCTTGGAGATTTTAGCTGGGAGATAGGTGGTCAGTTGAGAGGATTAGAATAGATCAATGACTTCCCACACATTGTGTGGTAAAGCTTGGTAAAATAAATCTAGCAACCTCAGTTTGATTTGTTTGTGTGCTAGCCAGGGATAAAGAGAAATAGCCACTTATAAAAATGCTATTGCAGCTGGGCCAGACCAAGAAAACAGGTTTAGTAATGTCAATCTGATGGACCAACAGATACAAGATATTTATCCAAACTGCCCTTCCAACTTAGAACTTTCTCCTTCATACTTACTGGATTAGTTTTTTCTTTGTTCTTGAGGCTAGGTTAGAAAAGACCAGGACAGTAGCTTGGCATAGAATGCTTGCCTAGAACGTTCAAGGGCTGGATTTAAATCCTGTATCACAAGAAAAGGAAAGAAAAGAAGAGAGAGAAGATGGGTAGTGTATGAAAGAAGTCTACCACCTTTGATTGCTCTGTTGCTGTTTGTTTGTTTGCTTGTTTGTTTGTTTTCGAGACAAGATCTCACTGTGTAGCCCTGACTGGCCCAGAACTGTCCATGTTAACCAGGCTGGCCTTGAATTCACAGAGATACTCCTGATTCTGACCCCAAGTACTGGGATTGAAGGAATGTGCCACTGTGGTAGTTTGAATAAAAATGACCCTATGGGGGCTGGAGAGATGGCTCAGTGGTTAAGAGCACTGACTGCTCTTCCTGAGGTCCTCAGTTCAATTCCCAGCAACCACATGGTAGCTCACAATCATCTGTAACAGGATCTGAATGCCCTCTTCTGGTGTGACTGAAGATAGCTACAGTGTACTCACATACATAGAATAATAAAAAAATATATCTTGGATTTGTTTTTGGTTTTTATTTTTCCAAGACAGGGTTTCTCTGTATAGCCCTGGCTGTCCTGGAACTCACTCTTGTGGACCAGGCTGGCCTTGAACTCAGAAATTCCCCTGCCTCTGCCTACCAGAGTGCTGGGATTACAGGCGTGCGCCACCACCACCTGGCTAAAAAATATATCTTTAAAAAAAAATGACCCTAGGCTGGAGAGATGGCTCAGCGGTTAAGGGCACTGACTGCTCTTCCAGAGGTTCTGAGTTCAATTCCCAGCAACCACATGGTGGTTCACAACCATCTGTAATGAGATCTGATGCCCTCTTCTGGGGTGTCTGAAGACGGCTACAGAGTATTCACATAAAAAAATAAGTAAAAAAAAAAAAAAATGACCCTATGGGCTAGTAGGGACTGGTGCAATTAGGAGGTGTGGCCTTATTGGAGTAGGTGTGGCCTTATTAGAGGAAATGTGTCACTGGGGATGGACTTTGAGGTTTCAGTTGCTCAAACAGGGCCCAGTGTCACTCTCTTTCCCTGTTGCCTACTCACCTACATGTAGAACTCTCAGTTCCTTCTCCACTCCTATGTCACATGCCACCATGTTTCCTGCCGTGACCATGGTGAACTATACCTCTGAACTGTAAGCTACCACCAATTAAATGTTTCCCTTCCGAGGAATTATCATGGTCATAGTGTCTCATCACAGCAATAGAAACCCTAGGACAGCCACCATCCCTAGCTTGCTGTTTGTTTTTTAAAACAGGGTCTCATCCTATAGCCCAAGGAGGCCTAGAATTTACTATGTAGCACAGATTAGCTTTAAACAGCAGGCAGCCTTCCTGTATTCTGGTATTACAAGTATGTTAGGGTTTTATTGCTGTGAAGAGACACCACGACCATGGTAACTTTTATAAAGGAAAACATTTAATTGGGGCTGGCTTACAGTTTCAGAGGTTTAGGTCCTTAATCATCATGGTGGGAAGCGTGGCACTGTGCAGGTAGACACAGTGCTGGAGGTGCCCAGAGTTCTAGATCTTGACCCACAGGTCACAAAACAAGACTGTGTGTCATAGTAGATATAGCCTGGATACCCTGAAAGCCTGCTCACACGGTGACACACCTCCTGCAACAAGGCCATACCTCCTAATAGTGTCACTTCCTGTGGTCCAAGCATTCAAGCACAGAAGTCTATGGGGCCATTTCTATTCAAAGCACCAAATAATTCCTATCTGCAACTTTTTGTTCAGTTTGGCTGTGTGTGTGTATGTGTATGTATGTGTGTGTGTGTGTGTGTGTGATATGGAGGGCAAAGGTCAGCTTAGACGTAGTTCCTTAGGCACTATTTACCTTCTGTTTTTGAGGCAGTTTCTCACTTGGCTTCACACTGGCTTGTGTGGACCTGCCTGTCTCCACCTCCAGTTTCCTCATCGCTGGGATTAAAGGCATATTTTATATGGTTCTGGGGATTGAACTCAGATTCAATCCTTTTGCTTTATCTCCTCTCTTGGTCTCTGTTCTTTGTTTTAGCGGTGTCCAAGCTAGACAGGTATTTCACCACTGTCTGTATCCACCTCCGCGGTCTCCTCCTCTTGTCTGCTCCCACCTCTGCAGCGCTGAGAGTGCACACATGCATCACCATACCTGGCCCCTTCTAGTGTTTAAGATGATCAACCTTGTGAGCTAGAGTCATGAACTCTGTAACGAAGGAAGGGGCTGAGTCACAGCATTAGTGTCTGAACTGGGAAGAATAAATTCTATTCCACTTTCCAAACTAACTCATAAACAACAGTCAAACTCCCAGGCTAATGTAGGAAATCAAGAAGTTGGATAATGATTTTGACCTTTTTGTTTCAATTGCAAATCAGACCTCTTTTTAAAAAGTGATACTCATATCTGCCTACATAAACTGTGGTTAAAAACCAAAAATACTTCTTGCTTCAAGAAATATACTTTGTAGTCTAAGAGCTAAGCTGGATATCCACAGCATCTGAGCAAGTTCCTGCCATGTGTCTGGTGTTTGGTCCAAACTCTGAAAGAGTAATTGTTGGAAAAGAATCTAGCTGGGTAAGCCCAGCTCCTCCTGAGCTTGGCATCCTTGTCTCAGTATGAAAAGTGCCAGAATATACCTCATCATACCCATTTTGGGATTAATTTTTAAACTCGAAGTTGCTAGGCAGTCAAGTCAGTCTCGTCCATTTTGGGGCTTTCTGAACACTGGGACACCTCCCTTCGTAACTCAGGAAATAGCATACAGAGCGGAACCTGTGGAACCAAGTTCAGGCAAGCACTCTGCTCCTGAAGGTGCCGGCTCCATCCGGCTACCCAACGACGAGAAACTCCAGCCGGAAGGCCGCCCGCGGAGAGGTGTGCCTATTGCAGTGTGCATTTTCGTTCTGAGCATGAGAGAAGCTGAGTCTGAACGTCACCTAGGACGGCTGTGATCTCACTGCTGGGGAGGCTGAGCCAAGAGGCCGGGCCAGCGGAGGCTGCGCAGTGAGACCCTTGTCTGCAAAACCAAGGAGATCCAAACATGAGGAGAGAACTCATTAGCTTGAGGAATGTGTGTAAGCCTTCCCTACAGGAGGCTTGCCCTCTGCTCTTTCTCACTTTGTAGTCAAACATGGAGCTCGGAAACTGAAACTACTTGGTCAGCTCCGTTTTGAGACACAGGGAGGGATCTTAAAAAAAACGAGCAGGAAAGAGAGAAGAGGGGGAATGGGAGACTGATGGTAGCTTTGCACTTAGCAGTGTGCACTAAGTGTAACAGGACGAAGGAAGAAGGGCTGATTTAAAAGTGAGCTGCTTCCTCCATTCCAGGAAGGAGGGCTGCCAGGGAAGGCGGGGACACCAAATGGGCCCGGATATGCAGGGCGGGGCGACAGCCTGAGCAGGAGTAAGGAGGCGTGGCTAACGAAGCAAGACCTCGGAGGCTGGGGCAAACCTTTGCAGATTTGCTTCTTTTGATGCCAGCTTGCTTTTGCTGCTTGTTTTGGGAAAGCTGCACATGTTGTGTTTTGTTCAGGACTCCCCAGTACCACCCGGAACAGAGCAGCAGAAGTGCCCCACCCTGTCTATCAACCACCCTTGCCTTTCCCATCCTGCAGACTGTCTGCTGGGTCAAACCCAATATGGATACTGTACTCATTCGTAATCCTCCTGCCCCAACGCCCCTACATACTAGGATTCGAGGCATTTACCACCATATCTGTTTTTGGTTTTGTTTGTTTGTTTGTTTGTTTGTTTTGGTTTTTTATTTTTGTTTTTTTGAGACAGGGTTTCTCTGTGTAGCCCTAGCTGTTCTGGAACTCACTCAGTAGACCAGGCTGGCCTCGAACTCAGAAATCCACTTGCCTCTGCCTCCCGAGTGCTGGGATTAAAGGCATGCACCACCACCACCTGGCTTACCACCATATCTGGAAAATGGAAAATTATCCTTGCAGTTGAGAGGAAGGTGTAGCAATGGAGGATGAGAAAAGCAACTGGGAGAATCTGGAAGTAGAAGGCAGTGGGTGGTTACGCTGAGAACTGAAAGGGACAGACAGAGTCCAAGTCAGGGCAGAGCTGGACTTGATGCTTCAGGCCTGTAATCCAGCTTCCCGGAGACTGAGGTAGGAAAATCAAACACTCAGGCTAACCCGGGCTACAAAGAGAGTTCAAGGCTAGTCTATGAAACTTAATAAAAACCTGACTCAGAAAAGTGAGCAGAGGGTATACCCCAAAGGCAGAACAGTGCCTTAGCGGCATTCAGTCTGAAGCGCAACAAAAAGTTAGACTGAGCCCATGGTGTTGTGATCATAAAAAGAGAAAGAGGCTTGAGAATATGTTCTATGGCAGCATGGGGGAAGGGGGTGCCTCAGCGGGCCCATGCCAAGGCATCGCTTCCCCCTGAGGGACCAAACACACGATAGATAGTACAGAATAGTTTATTCAGGGCATGGGGAGGGGAGTTAAGGGGGTAGTAGAGGCAGAGAAAGGCAGAGAGAAGGAGAGAGTAGAGAAGTCAAGGCCGGCCATGACCACGTGGAGAGAGGGGGAGGGGAGGAGAGCCCAAGAAGGCAAGAAGGAAGCTAAGAGAATACGAGATGCAAGAGAGAGAGGCGGGGCAAGCAGCCCCTTTTATAGTGAGCCAGGCCTACCTAGCTGTTGCCAGGTAACTGTGGGGTGGAGCTTAGACAGAATCCTAATACATGGCCCATATGTAAATATGAGTACCAGAGTCTGAATCTCCAGAAACCACAAAAATGGTGGTTGTGGCGTCCTGCCTATAATCCCAGCACCGAAGGCTGAGACAGGGACTCCTAAGATCAAGTTGGCTAGGTGGACTAGCCAAAGCAGCAGGTCCTGGTTCAGTGAGAAATTCTACCTTAGAATATAAGGAGGAGCCGGGCAGTGGTGGCGCACACCTGTAATCCCAGCACTTGGGAGGCAGAGGCAGGCGGATTTCTGAGTTCCAGGACAGCCAGGGCTATACAGAGAAACCCTGTCTCAAAAAAACAAAAACAAAACAAAAAGGCATGTGCCAACACTGCCTGGCTTCCTTTCCCTTCTCTCTCTCTCTCTCTCTCTCTCTCTCTCTCTCTCTCTCTCTCTCTCTCTCTCTCTCTCTCTCTTGTTTTTGGAGACAGGATTGTGTAATCCAGTTTGGCTGATCTCCCTGTCTGGGCCTCCAAAATGTAAGAATTACAGGGATGTGTCACCTTATTTGGATTTTACTGTGATTTTTCACTTTAAAAATGAAAAAGAAGGAAGGAAGAAGAAAGAAAGAAAGAAAGAAAGAAAGAAAGAAAGAAAGAAAGAAAGAAAGAAAGAAAGAAAGAAAGAAAGAAAGAAAGAAAAGACTTTCTATGTACCTAACACGCCTTACTGTGCACTTTATAACTTGTTTGGGTCTTGTCTCAAGTAGAGTCTCCTTGTCCTCATAGTTATGCATATATTCTTTCAATGTTTTATTCTTCATATTTAGATAAGATAGAAAATAAGTTGGAGACTGTTTCAACGCCAAATTTTTCTATAGAGTTGATGAAAAAGAAACATAAAGATGTATCATGTTTTCCTCCAGGTGAGAACTTTCCTTCCTTCGGCTGAAGGATGGCTCCCAAACTCAAGCCACTAACAAACCTGCCAGGCTCTGGAAGCCCAGAAAGTCACAGAATTCACAAGGCCCATGGAAAGGGTTGGTGAGCAGAAAACAGCTGCTGGGGATGGGCGAGCCTCACGGTGGAGCTGTCTGCAGGCTGTGTGGGCACCTCCAGGGTCCAGCTGCAGGCTGTGTGGGCACCTCCAGGGGTCGGGCTGCAGGCTGCGTGGGCACCTCCAGGGTCCGGCTGCAGGCTGTGTGGGCACGTCCAGGGGGCGGGTTGCAGGCTGCATGGGCACTCCCAGGGGGTGGGCTGCGTGGGCACCCCCAGGGGGCGGGCTGCAGGCTGCGTGGGCATCCCCAGGGGGCAGGCTGCAGGCTTCGTGGGCACCCCCAGGGGGGTGGGCTGCAGACTGCGTGGGCACCCCCCAGGGGCCGGGCTGCAGTCTGCGTGGGCACCCCCAGGGGGCGGGCTGCAGGCTTCGTGGGCACCCCCAGGGGGCGGGCTGCAGGCTGCGTGGGCACCTCCAGGGGGCGGGCTGCAGGCTGTGTGGGCACCCCCAGGGGACCGTCTCTGCTTCGTTCTTGCTAGAGGAGGCTTTCTAGTGGCATTGTGCTCACTCAGCCTCCTGTAAGGAACCGATTGTGTCTGCCCAGCTTGCCTTTCTTGGTTCTTATCTGGAGTGAATGGATGTTTGTGGCTCCCCAGAAACACAACTAATAAAAGTTAGCTCAGCAGTGAACCAGTTGCTTGCTATCTTGTTGGCAAGAATTGGACTTTTTTTAAAGATTTATTTGTTTGTTTGTTTTATGTATATGAATACACCATTACTCTCTTCAGATACACCAGAAGAGGGCATCAGATCCCATTACATATGGTTGTAAACCACCATGTTGTTGCTGGGAATTGAACTCAGGACCTCTGGAAAAGCAGTCAGTGCTCTTAACCACTGAGCCATCTCTCCAGTCCCAGAAGTGGACTTTTTTTTTTTTTTTTTTTTTACTATTTTAAAATAGAAAATAGGGTGAGGATTTTCCCCCAGAGCTGGGAATGTGGTACTTGCTAAGTATACATGAGGTCCCAAGTTCCATCCCCAGCCCAACACGAACAAAGGCTGGGTGTGGTGGTACAGGCCTGCAACCCTGAACCAGGAAGACAGATCATAAGTTCAAGAACATCCTGGCTACATGGCAAGGTTAAAGCCAGCCTGGACTACATGACACCCTGTCTTAAAAAAATCTTTTCTTCTTTTTTAAATCTATTTTTTTTTTCTTAATTTTTTTTCTTTTGGTTTTTTGAGACAGGGTTTCTCTGTGTAGCCCTGGCTGTCCTGGAGCTCACTTGAGGCTGGCCTCAAACTCAGAGATCCGCCTGCCTATGCCTCCCAAGTGCTGGGATTAAAGGCCTGCCCCACCACTGCCCAACTGATTTGTTCTTTTTTTTTTCTAATACTACTTTAAAAATGTAGTCCTCAAAAAACCTTTTGTATCATTCCACATAATGAAATGGCTTAGGAATTAGTGTGACGGATATCTGAGAGCAGTCACGCAGAGTTCCTGAAGCCACGGCGTGGCGCGTGAAGCAGGAAGATCACAAGGTCTAGGCTAGCTTGAGCTACATAGAAAGTTCTAGGCCAACTTGGGCTACAGAGTGAGATCCCGCCTCAAAACAAACAAAAACCAGGGTCTAGCGATGCAGCTGTGGTTACTTTATTTTATTTCACTTTTATTTTGTCTAGCATGTATAAGGCCTTAAAAGCAAGCAAAATACAAAAGAAGGTGTTTGGCGCTTGGTGTTAAAGCTTTCCCACTTTGTTCTCCTAAAATGCAGTGGAATGTTCTCTTTGACAACAATCAGGATTTGAAGGGCAAGACAAACATTCTACAGCTCCTACATCCCACTCCCACAGTATGTGGTACCTGATTTCAAACCTTTCAAGCAAGGACCAGCATCGTCATTAACCTTAAGCTGGAAGTCACTTTGTGCAAAGCTTGAATTATTTTTGTTAAATTAATAAAAAAACTTTTATTTGGTTGGTTGATTGGTTGGTTGGTTGGTGTGTGTGGTGCATATGCCACTGCACATGTGTGGAAGTTAGAAGACAACTTGCAAGTGTTGGTTTTCTCCTACGTGTTGGTGCCTGGAATCAGACACAGGCTAGACAGCACGCACGGCTACCCACTGATGTCATCTCACAGGCCCTGAATTTAAATCCTTGAGCAGAGTATGCACTTAAGTTGGAAGTCATAGCCACAAACGAACTAGAAGCAAGACAAAGCTTGTGTTTCTGGTTCTGCTTGCCTGTTTGCAGTTGAGCACACTTATCACAAAATTACACCTCTAATTACAAATGCTGAAAAGGCAGACTTAAGAAAAGATTCCTGTCATTGGTCATGGTGCTGGTGGTAGTAGGTAGGGGTACATTTTTGAAGAAAGGTAAAATTGAATTTTTTTTTCAAATATTTATTTGTTATTACATGTAAGTACACTGTAACTGTCTTCAGACATACCTCAAGTGGGCATCAGATATTATTACAAATGGTTCTGAGCCACCATGTGGTTGCCAGGATTTGAACTCAGGACCTCTGGAAGAGCAGTCAGTGCTCTTAACGGTCAAGCCATCTCTCCAGCCCTGAATTTTTTTTTTTTTTTTTTTTTTTTTTTTTTGATGCTGGTTTTTGTTGTTTGCAACAGGATTTCTCTGTGGAGCTCTGGCTGTCCTGGAACTCACTTGTAGACCAGAGACACCAAACTCAGAGATCTGCCTGCCTCTGCCTCCCAAGGCCTAGGAGGCGTATACCCACCCCTGGCTCAGAGTGAACTTTCATTAGACTGTTTTTCAGTTTTTGGTGGATGAGCCGATATTCCATATTAACTTCCCTGAAACATGCTTATGGGCTTATAAGGGAATAGGGGGAAGTCCTTCCTTCCTTCTATGATTTTTTTTCTTCTCACTCTGCCCCGCTCGATCCAGCCCAAAGATTTATTTATTTTATTACATGTAAGTACACTGTAACAGCAACTACTCTTAACTCCTGAGCCATTTGTCCAGCCCTTAAAATCCTTTCTTAAAGGTGTTTTTTTCTTGTGCAGATATTTAGCGACTAGATCCAAAATCTGGACAGGGAACCCAGGGCAAGTAGAACTCACCACCAAATAATTTCTCTCTTCTCCTCTCTCAGAGACGACAGGAGCCACAGTCTCTCTGCTTTGTAGCTTTGCCTACAAGGTTAGTGAAATACTTTGTACAGCACAGCCCCTAGGTTAATAATTGATCTAGCCGGGGTAAAAGCCACGTGCCTTTGCCACGATGCATTTTTTCTCTATTTTTGCGAAGGACTTCGTTATTGCACATAACTGATAATGTCACTCAGTGCTGGGTCAGCAGACCATTAGAACAGAAGCATATTGCTCACTGTACGTCAGGCGGCAAAGGGCAAGCTCATCTGCGCTGATAACACTATAGCCTTTCTGATAGAACTGTCTAGGAAAAAGAAAAAGGAACCAGAGAGACAAGATCACATGGGCAGTGCTTGAAACAGATTGTATACATCTCAAAACTGAGATCATTCATGTGGGCTCCCCCGCCCTCTCCCAGGGCTGGAGATTCTATCTGGGCCCTCAAGAATACTAGGCAAGACCCGGAGAGAAGACTCAGCATTTAAGAACACTGGCTGCTCTTTCAGAGGACCTGGAGTTCAAGGCCTGGCATCTACGTGGCAGCTCACAACTGTCTGTAACTCCAGTTCTAGGAGATCAGGCAGCAACAGATTCACACATACACCTACATTCACACAGACATACACACAAGTAAAACACTCAATGCACATAAAAATAAATAAATCTTTGGGGAAAAAAGGAAGTAAAGAAAAAATGCTTGGCAAACACTGGTGATAGGGGCACTTTTCTTTCCTTCCTTCCTTCCTTCCTTCCTTCCTTCCTTCCTTCCTTCCTTCCTTCCTTCCTTCCTTCCTTCCTTCCTTCCTTCCTTCCTTCCTTCCTTCCTTCCTTCCTTTCTTCTTTCTTTCTTTCTTTCTTTCTTTCTTTCTTTCTTTCTTTCTTTCTTTCTTTCTTTCTTTTTCCGAGACAGGGTTTCTCTGTGTAGCTCTGGCTGTCCTGGAAGATAGGGGCACTTTTAAGTGAGTTTTTATCAAACTATAGAGACACTCAAAAGCACACACTGTAGGCTGGGCATGCTGACGTAAGCTGTTAATCCCAGCACTTAGGAGGCAGAGGCAGAGGCAGGTGAAAGTCACTGAGTTCGAGGCCAGCTTAGTCTACAGAGAGAGTTTCAAGACTACACAGAGAAACCCTGTCTCTAAAAGCCAAAAAAAACCCCAAAAGAATAAAAAAATAAATTAAAATAAATAAATAAATAAATAATGAAAAACAGAGTAAGTTCAAGGTCAAACCAGTCAGGGCTACAGAAAAAGACTGAATTTCAATGAACAAAAAACAAAACTCAGGGGCCAGAGAAATGGCTGAGCGGTTAAGAGCACTGACTATTCTCCCAGAGGTCCTAAGTTCAATTCCCAGAAGCCACAGGGTGGCTCACAAACATCTGTCACGGGGTTCGATGGCCTCCTCTGGTGTCCTTGAGGACAGCAGCAGTGTACTCATATATATGTGTGTGTGTGTGTATGTGTGTGTGTGTGTAAACAAAATCTTAAAAACAAAACTTAGATTATTCACGCTCAGCTTGAGTTCAGAGACATGAGGCAGAATGCCCTCTCTGCCCTGCTGATCTCGACACATCCCAGTCACACACTCCTAAGCAGTCCTCCTCCTCCTCCTCCTTCTCACCGTGTATGTTCAGGAGGCCCTTTGCCCTGAGCTGCAGCGTGTGTGTGTGTGTGTGTGTGTGTGTGTGTGTGTGCGCGCGTGCGCGTGCACACAGGAGCTGTTTTGGAGGTCAGAAGAGGGGATCAGATCCCCTGCCACATGTGTTCATCCTCATTGCTTTATCGGCTCACTAAAACGGTTTTTCCTGTCTTTACTTACTCTGTTCAGTGTGGAATGCATAACATCCTTATTTTCTAGTGTATCATATGTAATTTAAGTGTGCTTTCCCCTGATACCTGGGGAAACTGAAATTGAGTACCTTTCCTTGAATTTAGGAGCAACTTGGATGCCTATCATCCGTCCATTCATCTGCCTGCCTGCCGTCTGTCTACCTTTTTGTTTGTTTGTTTTTTGGATTTGGTTTTTGCGAAACAGGTTTTCTCTGTGGGATGAGCGGCAAGGTACAGTGGCAGAGCACTGTGAAGCATTCTCATTGCCAGAATTTAATATCCAGCACCACAAACTTAAATAAAAGAAAGTAATGTTTTATATTTAAATTGGCTAGAACTTAGAGATATCATAGCTCCTTTTTTTTTTTTTTTTGGTTGTTTGTGTGTTCATGGGGATGTTGTGAAAACTTTCTCCATTGAGACTTAAACATCTACTCCTCCTTGTGAGATACCAAGAATGAACAAAAGCAGGATTTTTTTTTTTTTTTGGCTTTTCAAGACGAAGTTTCTCTGTGTAGCCCTGGCTGTCCTGGAACTCACTCTGTAGACCAGGCTGGCCTCAACTCAGAAACCTGCCTGCCTCTGCCTCCCAAGTGCTGAGATTAAAGGCGTGCGCCACCAACACCCGGTCAAAAGCAGGATTCTACCAAAGTCCAATGCAGGGAACTTAGAGAGCACAGGTTAGGGGTTACTTATAGGAGCACTAGTGACTCCAAACAGCCATACCACCAGAACAATCTTGCCCTAGTACTGATGATGGCTTTCTCATAACCCAAGGCAAACTTCCTTCCTCACGGAGCCATCTGATCAGATTAAGCCCCTACTTCTAGCTGGGTGGTGGTGGTGGCATATACCTTTAATCCCAGCACTCGAGAGGCAGAGGCAGCACTCTCTGAGTTTGAGGCCAACCTGGTCTACAGAGCGAGTTCCAGTATAGCCAGGGCTACACAGAGAAACCCTGCCTTGAAAAACAAAACAACAAGCAACCTAGTTCTGAAGAGTATACTGTGTGCCACCTTCTGAATAGTTGTTGTGGACTTAAAACCAAGCCGCAGAAGCGTAAGGCAACAGCTGCACTAACCACAAGAGCTAAAACGATGCCTGCATAGACTCCCGGGGTCTTAAGCCCACGGCTCCTTTTTTTTTTTTTTAAAAAGATGTATTTATTTCACAAAGCAGTGGTGGCGCATGCCTTTAATCCCAGTACTTGGGAGGCAGAGGCTTCAAGGCCAGCCTGGTCTACAGAGTGAGTTCCAGAGAAACCCTGCCTCGAAAACAAAACAAAAACAAAAACAAAAACAAAAAAACCAAAACAATTATGTATGTGAGTACACTGTTGCTGTCTTCAGACACACCAGAAGAGGGCATCAGATCTCATTACAGATGGTTGTGAGCCACCATGTGGTTGCGAGCCACCATGTGGTTGCTGAGTGTGCCCTTCCCCCAGCCTAGAGCAGGCTAAATAGACCTTAATTGTTTACCGAGCTGGTCTTTCGCCACCTAGGGGACCTAGGGTGGAATCTTTTGCCTTGCCTCACCTGCAGTTTGCTGCAGGAGCAGACTGCCTGCTGAGCTTGCTTTGCAACATAATCCAGCTGAGACAAAGGCCTGGTCTGTGGGTTTCCCTATATAAACACAGCTGAAAATTAAACGTTGAGCCTTGATCAGAAACCTTTGTCTTGGCTGCATCCTTCTCTCACCCTGTTCCTTTTTCATTTCCAGCCTCCCTTTCAGGTAGACCCAGTTCTCCTTGACTGCTGGGCAGCTACAGCTGGGAACTGAACTCAGCACCTCTGGAAGACCAGCCTGTGCTCTTAACCACTGAGCCATCTATCCAGCCCAAGCCCTCGGCTCTTAACATCTCTTTTGTTTTACATGGCTCCCTCCATTTTTTGTTTGTTTGTTTTTGTTTGTTTGTTTGTTTCGAGACAGAGTTTCTCTGTGTAGCCCAGGCTGTCCTGGAACTCACTCTGTAGACCAGGCTGGCCTGGAACTCAGAAATCCACCTGCTTCTGCCTCCCAAGTGCTGGGATTAAAGGCATGCGCCACCACTGCCTGGCTTCCCTCCATTTTTGTAATGCAATTTATTTGTGAAAAGAACAATATGATTGGTGAAAATAAGCTCACAAATAAACAAGGGGGCGTGCCCAATCCACCCAGCTGGTTTTAAACTGCTAGTCTATTTCCCTATGCAGCTGTTGCTTTTCTCATCACTGTGACAATATTCGTGGTATGGGAGGGAAGGAAGCCCCAAGTGAATGAAATCTTTCCTGAATGTGTGCAGCTGACATGTCCATGGCCCCTGAGAAAATGACAAACCCTAACAGGGGTGGGTGAGGCTCAAAGGGACCACAAAGGCTTCCTCTTGTTCATGTGCAAATGTTAATAGTGCAGGAAGTGTCCACCAAAGCTTTCTTTCCCCAGGTATTTACAGCCTGAAGACTGCTCCCCTACAGAGACTGCTCCTACTGAGATCAGCTAAACCCGCCTCCTTCATCCAGGTCTGTGCAATAACCTGCCCCAGTTTATGTGTGTGTAATCAATCACTCTTTGATCATCTTTGTTCATCTATTATAGAGATGAACATCCTTGTTTGTCTCTAGAATAACACCTCGAGCTGCCAGGGCCCTGCAGTCTCTCCATCAGGGTCCAGTCAGCCTAATCCTGCCCTTCCTGTCTGTGTGTCTGTGTTTGTCTTTTCTTCATTTCCATTGCCATCCTAGCAAGGTCTATCCATGGACCTCTGCTGGGTGCAGCAACCTGGCGAGAGGAATGTGAGGGACGAAGACTTCATCTCAGTGCAGTTTCAGGGGAAGGCATGGTGGCGGGAACGGAGTCAGCTGGTCTCGCTGTAACCACAGTCGGGAAGCATCGAGGTAGGACTGCTGGTGTTCACCTTTTTGTCTATTCTGTTTCCGTCCAGGACCCCAGCTCATGAAGCAGTGCTCCCTACCTTCAGAGAAGGTCTTCCTGCCTCAACTCATTCTAGAACCTTCCTCACAGACATTCCCGGAGCTTTGCCTTCTGGGTGATTCTAGATCCTGTCAAGTTAATAGTCAGTATTAACCACTGTGGCGTATAAAATAAAATGTTTAAAAACATAATCACAGTATGTTGTTTTTCTTTTTTAAATGTCACTGCGTTTGTTTACTTAGTGTGTGTATGCATGTGTGCGAGGTCAGAGGATGCCTTGTAGCAGCTGGTCCTGTAGCCATGAAGGTTCTAGTGATGGACTCAGGTCAGCAGGCTTGCACGCTTGAACCATCTCACTGCCCCTATTAGTACTGTCTCCAAAGTCAGCCATCCACTCATTGAAATTAGTAGCTTGGCTCTTTCTAGACAACTAGAAGGCTAGGCTTCATTGCATTGGATCCTTGGGAAGCCATTCTGTTCCATGCAGACACTAGTTAACTGAATTTTATAAAGTAGAACAGAGATGGATAGGTGGTCCAGTGGTTAAGTGCTCTCTTAGACTACTCCACAGCAATTGCAATTCCAGTTCCAGGGGATCCGTCATCTCTTCTAGCCTCCACGGGGACTACATGCTTGTGGTCAGACATACAGGCAGGAAAAAGACACATACATAGGACCTAAAATAAGTGAAATAAAATAGAGTTCTCCTTTTGTACTTCTAACACTTTTTCTGCAGATTCATAACCCGGTGTGTATAGTAAAATGATAACATGATCCTATAAACACATAACCTCAGCTGTTAATGAATGCTAACAAATGACAGCAAAGACACAGGAGAAGCCTCGCCACACAGAGAAAAACAAAGGGCTTTCGTTGGCTCTAACCAACTGTGACCCGTTAATCATTTACATTAGTTACCCAGAGAAACCATTCAAATCTGCACTCCCACGTTTAACAAGTTTCATTCCTGTATATTTATTGACTAACTGCAGGATAGAAAGCCATTACAGCATATGTGATGGTTCATATAAGATTGGCCCAAGGAGTGGCCCTATTAGGAGGTGTGGCCTTGTTGGAGTAGGTGTGTCACTGTGAGTGTGGGCTTAAGACCCTCACCCTAGTTGCTTGGGAGTCAGTCTTCTACTAGCAGCCTTCAGATGAAGATGTAGAGCACTCAGCTCCTCCTGCACCATATCTGCCTGGATGCTGCCATGTTTCTGCATTGATGACAATGGACTGAACCTCTGAGCCTGTAAGCCAGCCCCAATTAAATGTTGTCTTTTATAAAACTTACATTGGTCATGGTGTCTGTTCACAGCAGTGAAACCCTAACTAAGACAGCATATGCTGTGGGTTTTTTTTCTTTTCTTCGAGACAGGGTTTCTCTGTGTAGCTCTGGCTGTCCCGGAACTCACTTTGTAGACCAGGCTGGTCTCGAACTCAGAAATCTGTCTGCCTCTGCCTCCCAAGTGCTGGGATTAAAGGCATGTGCCACCACTGCCTGGCCAGCATACACTTTAAGGAATAAGCAAATTGAATGGCCTGGTCTGACCTTGACTTCTCTTTCCAGGGCTTATATATTTATTTATTTTTAAAGATTTATTTATTTAATGTATGTGAGTACACCGTTGCACCCTTCAGACACACCAATCCCATTCCAGATGGTTGAGAGCCATCATGAGGTTGCTAGGAATTGAACTCAGGACCCCAGAAGGGCAGTCTTTGCTGAGCCATCTCTCCAGCCCCCCAGGGCCTAGTTTTAAGTCATCACTTTATCCTGCCACAGAGGATTTCAAATGACATGGATTTATTTTTATTCCAATAAGGACCATCATAAAGACAATTGAGCTACCTACTCTACTCTCCAGTGCTACCTTGTGGAAGTGGATATTAGCACACAGCTTGCTGCCAGCCTCACCAGGGTAGTTCACAGTATCTGCCTTAGCTACCAAATGCAACCCACCCAGAACAGAGGGGATTTGAGGGCAAAGGTTTTATCAATCTGGGAATCAGTTTTTGATTTTGTTGTTATTTGAAACAGAATCTTTCTATATAATCCTGATTGGCCTAGAACCTGCCATGAAGTTTTTTTTTTTTTTTTTTTTTTTTTGAGTCAGGGTTTCTCTGTGTAATCCTGGCTGTCCTGGAACTCACTCTGTAGACCAGGCTGGCCTCGAACTCAGAAATCCACCTGACTCTGTCTACCAAGTGCTGGGATTACAGGCGTGAGCCACCACGCCCGGCTAAGTTTTTTTTTTTTTTTTAATTAAACTTTTTTTTTTTTTGGAGACAGGGTCTGGCAGGGCAGAGAGGGCAGCAGGCTCCAGGTGGAAGGGGCTGGAAGGTGAAAGCACTGTGCTGGAGGGCCACTGAGTCACCTGAGGAGGAAGACAGTAGAGAAGGTTTCGTCTTCTACTTTGTGACCATCAAAGGGAGCAGTGATGACAGGGCAGAGGGCAAGGGTCCTCACGTGGGGACAGTGACTACGTGGCTGGGACCCTACGCAGGGATGGAAAGCATTTTGCCCTTTGACTCTGTCACCCCGCCTGGGAGGACGCCCTGTGGTTCAAGTACTGTGGTTGCATTTGCAGAAGCAGCTGGAAAACGGAAGTCTGGATTCCCAGGTTTCCACTTTCAGGTGCTGTACAGCCCTGCCCTCTGCTGGTAAATTCTGGTAGACACCCAAGAAACTAAGCTGCAGAAACTTTATGCATAAGCAGCAAAGACTGATGTCTTAGTTACTTTTCTGTTATAGTAACAAAACACCACGACTAAGGTAGTGTATTGAAATTTTTAATTGGAGGCTGGGCCTATAATCCCAGCACTTGGGAGGCAGAGGCAGGTGGATTTCTGAGATCGAGGCCAGCCTGGTCTACAGAGTGAGTTCCAGAACAGCCAGGGGTACACAGAGAAACCCTGTCTCAAAAAACAAACAAACAAACAAACAAATAAATAAATAAATAAAATTTTAATTGGACTTACAGTTTCAGAGGACTAGACTCCTTGATGGTGGAGAAAGGCATGGCAGCACAAACAGCTGAGAGATCGCATCCTGAACCACAAGTAAGAGTCAGAGAGGAGCCGGGCGGTGGTGGCGCACGCCTGTAATCCCAGCTCTGGGAGGCAGAGGCAGGCGGATTTCTGAGTTCAAGGCCAGCCTGGTCTACAGAGTGAGTTCCAGGACAGCCAGGACTATACAGAGAAACCTTGTCTCGAAAAACCAAAAAAAAAAAAAAAAAAAAAAAAAAAGAAGAGTCAGAGAGGAATGACAAGAGACTTTTGAAAGTTCAAAGCCCACCCCTCCGATGACACACCTCCTCCAACCAAGCCACACCCCCAATCCTACCCAAACAGTTCTACCAACTGGGGCGGCTCTCACCCAAAGCACCACACTATCACACTTCACTTCAGAAATGTTTCTGTCAGATTTAGGCTCAGAATAATGCCCTTACTAATGCACCCTTTGTAAATGATGCCAGTTCATGTAACCACAGAATGAAAAAGCATCAGGAAAGCCGAGAGAACACAACCTGTTCTGTAAATTGTGTTCTCACTTTCTTAGTGAAATAATGATAAGTGATTATGTAACAAAATATAGAAACTGTAACTCAATCTCTAAATGATACTTTGGAAAGGTATAAACATTACAAGTTACAAACAAATTCATGCAGATTAGAATACAGGATGTTCCAGGAGCCTCGAGACCTTCGTCTTCTGCTCACTCACTGTTCTGACTTCTGCTTGTATTTGCTTGAGGCAAGTTCTTGGAGTGTATCCCCGGGTTGGCCTTGTGTTCATTTGTTTTGTTTTGTTTTTTTGTTTTTGTTTTTTTGATTTTTGGTTTTTTCAAAACAGGGTTTCTCTGTATAGCCCTGGCTGCCCTGGAACTCACTCTGTAGACCAGGCTGGCCTCGAACTCAGAAATCTGCCTGCCTCTGCCTCCCGAGTGCTGGGATTAAAGGCATGCACCACCATTGCCCAGCTGGCCTCATGTTCATTAACCATCTCAGGCTGACCTTGAACTGAATTCTTCTGTTTCAATCTCTCGAGCACTGGAATTACAGGAGTGTGTTACCACAACCAGCTGCCACCATCCTAACTTTTAACAGAAGAAATGAGCTTACCCTGTTCTTGACAATCATATCAATGAAGTCAACAGTATGTGGTCTTGCATTGTGCCCTTTTGGTTTAACATATACCTGTGCCATTTCCCAAATTGAATATTGTAATAAAATCCTTTAAAAATCTTCCAATTTTTTTTTTGTTTCAGATTTACATGTATGTATAGATGGATGTCCTTGGAGGCCAGAGAACATAGACCCCAGAAGCTGGAATTACAAGCCATCGTAGGCATCATGTTTTATAAAGCACAGTATAATGTGGCGGGGGGAAGACTTTAGCAGACCTAGCTACGGTGTCCCCCTGAATAACCAAGCCTAGTATGAAGAGAGTTTGTTGGCAGAAAGGGAAGGGGACCTGGAAAAGGGAAGAGGCAGAGAAAGGAGGGGGACACAGAAGGACTGAAAGAGTGAGGAGAGAGGAAGAGACTGGCCGGGGAAGAGAGGAGAGAGAGAGAGAGAGAGAGAGAGAGAGAGAGAGAGAGAGAGAGAGAGCACCCCTTATCACCAGGTTGGCTCACAGCTCTTAGACAGCTATGCAAATCGACGCTAGGTAGCTGTTGGCCAGAGCCTAGAGGAATTGCCAACAGTAGGTGTCCCACCACACGTCTTCAGGACCAAACTCTGTTTCTCTACAAGAGCAACAAGCTCTTTTGACCTCTGAGCTATCTCTCAGCCCAGCAGTCTATATTTTAATTCAGGAATTCTTGAAAGGACTTGAGTCTGGTTCTCAGCACCCACACTTCTCAGGTCACACCTGCCTAGAACTCTAGCTCCAGGGAACCATCTGGAACTATCTTCTGGCCTTTAGGGGGGTACTCATATGCCTGTGCATACATACAGATGCACATAAGTAAAAAAGACATAAATTTTAAAGTAATTCTTTTTTTTTTCTTGGATTTGGTTTTTTCGAGACAGGGTTTCTCTGTATAGCCCTGGCTGTCCTGGAACTCATTCTGTAGCCTAGACTGGCCTCGAACTTAGAAATCTGCCTGTCTCTGCCTCCCAGAGTGCTGGGATTACAGGTGTGCGCCACCACTGCCCAGCTAAAGTAATTCTATTTTAAAATGTACCAGCATTGTGAGACATGGTGGCTCATACCTATAATCCCGTCACTTGAGAGGCTAAAGCAGGAGGATTGCCAAATGTTGAAGGACAGCATGAGTTACATGGTGAGTTTCTAGTCAGGCTGAAATACAGAAAGGCAAAAAATTATTTACTCTGTAGTTGATGAGAATTTGAATCATTTCAAGTTCATGACTGTATTCAGAGAGCACAGTAAAAAAAACCACTGATATGGACACCCTGTGTGTGATGGTTTGTATATTCTTGGCTCAGAGAGTGGCACTATTAGGAAGTGTACCCTTGTTGGATTAGGTATGTCACTGTGGGTGTGGGCTTTAAGACCCTTGTCCTAGCTACCTGGAAGCCAGTCTTCTCCTAGCAACCTTCAGATGAAGATATAGAACTCTCAGTTCCTCCTGCACCATCCCTGCCTGAACCTCTGAACCTGTAAGCCATCCCCAATTAAATGTTGTCCTTACAAGAGTTGCCTTGGTCATGATGTCTGTTTACAGCAGTAAAAACCTAACTAAGACAGAAGTTGGGACTGGGGACTGCGGTATTGCTATGATAGGCCTGACCATTCTTTTGTTTGGAAGAATGTGGATTTTGGGACTGTACTGGCTAGTTTTGTGTGTCAACTTGACACAGGCTAGATTTATCACAAAGAAAGGAGCTTCAGTTGGGGAAGTGCCTCCGTGAGATACAGCTGTGGGGCATTTTCTCAGTTAGTGATCAAGTGGGGAGGGTCCCTTGTGGGTGGTACCACCTTTGGGCTGGTGCTCTTGGGCTCTATAAGAGAGCAGGCTGAGCAAGCCAGGGGAAGCAAGCCAGTAAGGAACATCCCTCCATGGTCTCTGCATCAGCTCCTGCTTCCTGACCTGCTTGAGTTCCAGTCCTGACTTCCTTTAGTGATGAACTGCAAAGTGGAAGTGTAAGCTGAATGAACCCTTTCCTCCCCAACTTGCTTCTAGGTCATGATGTTTGTACAGGAATAGAAACCCTGACTAAGACAGGGACTTTGGATTTGGAAAGCAGTGGAATCCTTTAAGTGGGGTTTAATAGGCTATCCTAGTAGTATGGTCAAGGAGAAAGTTTCTGTTGTGAATAAGAGAGAGAAAACATCCAGAGGCATCTGGAAGAGTCCAGAGCAGAGAGAAAGAAGTAGACTGGACATTACCAGTTCTATCTGCAAAAGAAGTGAGAAACTGTAGAAAATCGAATAGCAAGAGACAGTCAGAGTGGCTGCAGCAGGTGGGGGCGGGGGGGGGGGGGGGAGACCAAACTGTATCTAGAAGGAAGGAACCCTGGGGAGGTGAAAGAGGCTAGGATGCTACTAACTTGGATGTGTAACCAGATGTGTAACAAGTCCTTGTGAGTGGGGACCCAGGGAGCCTGGAGAACAGGCCAGCTTTGATATGTAACCACAGGTGTCAATATGCTAGTGTTCAGCCGGATGTGGTGGTGCATACCTGTAATCCCAGCACTTGGGATGCAGAGGCAGGTAGATTTCTGAGTTTGAGGCCAGCCTGGTCTACAGAGTGAGTTCCAGGACAGCCAGGGCTACACAGAAAAACCAAAAAAAAAAAAAAAAAAAAACAAAAAACAAAAAAAAACAAAAAACAAAAAAAAAGGTGCTAGTGTTCAATTGCTGTGAGCAGACATCCTGACCAGCATATAAGACAGCAACTCTTATAAAGGAAAGCATTTAACTGGGGCTGGCTTACCTGTCATCATGGTGGTACACATGGCAGCATGCAGGCAGACACGTTACTAGAGAAGTGGCTGGGAGTTCTATATCTGGATCCACAGACAGCAGGAAGAGATAGATTCTGGGCTAGGAATGGGCTTTTGGAGCCTCAAAGCCCAGCTCCAGCGATACACTTATCCAACAAGGCCATACCTACCCTGACAAGGCCATGCCTCCTAATCCTTTCAAATAATGCCACCCCTAAGCATTTAAAACTGTGAGCCTATGGGACCATTTTTAAACCACAAAAAGTCTCTTGTGCCAGGGACAAGGAACTGATTCCTTTTGGGGATAGGGAACCTATTTCACAAGTTCTTGAGGAATGCTGGCTTTTATCCAACCACCAGAAATCCTTCTATAAGCTGGGCGCACGCCTTTATTCCCAGCGCTTGGGAAGCAGAGGCAGGAGGATCTTTGAATTCAAGGCCAGCCTGGTCTACAAAGTGAGTTCCAGGACAGGCAGGGCTATACAGAGAAACCCTGTCTAGAAAAAAACAAAACAAAACAAAACAAAACAAAACAAAACAAAACAAAAACAAAAAAAAAACAAGAAAAAAAAACAGAAATTCTTCTATAATCCAACATGACTTCATTTCTGGATATATGGAGTGCCTGAGACCCACCAATGGCTTTTATACAATAGACTGACTAGTTTTGTTTTGTTTTGTTTTTTTAAGATTTATTTCTTTATTTATTTTATGTATATGAGTATGTATATGTTTATTTCTTTATTTTATGTATATGAGTATTTATTTATTTTATGAATATGAAACATCAGCTGCACTGATGGTTGTGAGCCGTCATGTCGTTGCTAGGAATTTGAATTCAGGACTTCTGCTTGCTCTGGTCGTTCCTGCTTGCTCCGGCTCTGCCCCGGCTTAAAGATTAATTTTTTTGCTATATCTAAATACACTGTAGCTGTCTTCAGACACACCAGAAGAGGGCGTCAAATCTCATTAAGGATGGTTGTAAACCACCATGTGGATGCTGGGATTTGAACTCAGGACCTTCAGAAGAGCAGTCAGTGTCCTAACCATTGACCCATCCCTCCAGCCCGGCTGGCTAGTTTTTATGACAGCTTGACACAAGCTAGAGTCATTTTGGAAAAGGGAATCTTAACTAAAAAAATGCTAGGCCTGTAGGTAAGTTTACACAGCATTTTCTTGAGTAATAATGATGGGGGAAGGCCCAGTCTACTGTGGGAGGTACCTACCATCCAGGTCTGGTGGTTCTGTGTGTGTGTGTGTGTGTGTGTGTGTGTGTGTGTGTGGTGGAGTGAGTTGTGATTGTTTGATTGAGACTCTGCATGTGAACACTGAAGGCCCTGTTTCCCAACTGGTTCTTGGTCAATCAGTAAAGATCCTACTGGGCAATGAGCTGGGCGGAATAGGCAGGACTTCCAGCTTTGCTGCAGGCGGTCGCAGATGCAGGGGAGGAGAAAAGCCTCACTATGCTCTGGAGGGAGAAGGAGCAATCAGCCAAGTGAGATCTCAGGCGAGTGGCCGTCAGCCACTTCCCCAACTGAGCCTGGGTTAGCAGACAGGATATTAGAAACATAATTAATATGAGGGCAGATTTAGGGTGTTGAACAAGGAATAGGTAACTGGGCAACTGTAGCTGAGGGCAGATTTAGGGGGCTGAGCTCGGAGTGAAGAGAAGGGTGAGACAGCCAAGAGAGGCTTAGAAGAGCCCAGTCACTGCGCTGAAGCCTGTCAAAGGTAAGCTAATGTGTCTTTCATCCTCAGATCTGAGGAAACCTGGGTGGGGCTGATAGTGTGGTCCTCCCGGAGCTTAAAATGGGATAACAAAATCTACACGCTACAGTCCTGGGGTGTACGAGAAAGCAGGCTGAGCGAGGCCTGGTGAGCAAGTCAGTAAGCAGCACGCCTCCACGGCCTCACCGTCAGTTCCTACCTCCAGGCTCCTGAGTTCCTGCACCGACTCCCCTCAGAGATGGACTGTCTGTCAAAGACAAGTGTAAGCACACAGTTTCCTCCCATGGTTGATTTTGGCCTTTTTGTTGTTGTTGTTGTTTTGATTTTTTGGTTTTGGTTTTTTCGAGACGGGGTTTCTCTGTGTTCTCTATAGTCCTGGCTGTCCTGGAACTCACTCTGTAGTCCAGGCTGGCCTTGAACTCAGAAATCTGCCTGCCTCTGCCTCCCAGAGTGCTGGGATTACAGGCCTGCGCCACCACTGCCCAGCGGCCATGTTTTTTTTTTAATCAAAGCAATAGAAGCCAAACTACACAGAATGCTATCTTTCTGCATGGTAGAGAGAATGAAAGCAAAGGGGGTGGAGGAAAAAATTGTTGATAATGATGATGATGAAGAGGAGGAGGAGGAGATACAGTGAGAACTGACAGCATTCTTATTAGACACTGCCCAGTGTTTTTCGGCCAGGCTTCTCCCCAGCCCTATGGGAACATTGCTTCATTCATATCTGTAACACTTTCTCTTGTTAGGCAGCTTTTGTTTTGTTTTGTTTTACCTCTGCTATTTGTATTTATATCCTCTGGTGTTAGCCAAGTAAACAGAAAGGGTTTCTTTCTTTCTTTTTTTTTTTTTAAAGATTTGTTTATTTTATGTATGTGAGTACACTGTGGCTGTCTTCAGACACACCAGAAGAGGGCATCAAATCCCATTACAGATGGTTGTGAGCCACCATGTGGTTGCTGGGAATTGAACTCAGGACCTTCAGAAGAGCTCAGTTGTCTTAAGCGCTGAGCCATCTCTCCAGCTCCCCAGAAAAGGCTTCAAAAGAGTTACTCAGAGACTTTTGAAACTTCAGCACCACAGAGATGAGTATGAACCCAAGTTTGAAATGTTCTCCAGACTAACACGGCTGATAAAATGGAGTGAACAGGGAGTGCTGGCAGGACCCCACTTCCTCCAAGGGCAGGGCCACACAGGCTTCTTATAGACCAGTGTGGCTCCTGGACTCTTCTTTGACCCATCCCTGAAGAAGCCTTGGAATCCTGAGTAGCATGAAAAAGATGACAAGGAACAGGCCAAACACGACATTCAGTGGAGGGGCTGGTCCACAGTGTGCAGAGCTTTCTCCTGGGAGCCCAGCATGGGAATGTCTGAGAGCACACAGGGCAGCCCCAGAGAGGGCCACAGCACAGGTGCCAGCTTCTAAGTCCTTCCCGTCCTGTCCTGGAAGAGGAGCAGGAGATGAGGTAGGGAAAGGAAGGGAGTCACAGCAGGCAGAAGCAGAGAGCTGGCCCCACCCTCACCTTGCCTGGTGACTTAGCTCTGAAACAGGCCTGCCTGAACCGGGAGATGAAGAGAAGGTGCAAGTTAGGTAACAGTGTGGAGTTAGGATTGAATCAGCCATCTTAACGTTTCAATTACTAAGTCGTGCTCAGTGAGCCTCACACCCTGAAACTGCCCCTCCTAGAGGCATGCTCACGCTGGCTGTCGGGCGGGCGCCCCATCCTTCCTGTTGTTCACGCCATCCCAGCTCTTTCACCCCACTCTGTACCAATGAGCTAGCTCTACATTGCAGTCTCTGCGGCTTGAAATGAAAGACTAATCCAGTATAGTTTGGGGTTTTTGTATCTAAGACTCCTGCTTTGAGAAAGATAAGAATCATTATTAGACTTTGAAAAAGTATTTTGGTTTTTACTCTTTTTATTTTTTGTGGCTGAGGCTGTCCTCAACTCTTTATGTAAACAAAGATGTTCTTTACCGTCTCTCCCCTCTCCCCTGGGATTCCGAGTTCCGCTGTGGTCTCTGCACCTGTGTCCGTTGGTTGCTGGGTGAAGCCTCTCTGATGACAGTTGGGCTAGGCACCAATCCAGGAGTATAGCAGAATATCATTAGGACTCATTTCATTCAGTTTCTCTGTCCGCAAACTTCTGATCAGCCAGCCTCTACTGCCCAACTGCTAGGGTTGCATGCACAGGCCAGAACACCAGCTGTTTCGTTTTCTGAGATCAAGCTCACCTGTAGCCCAGGATGGCCCCAAGCTTGCCATGTAGCCAAGGATGACCTTGAAGTCATGATCCTCTTGCCCCAACCTCCCGAATACTAGTATTGTATTCCTGATCCACTACGCCCAGCCAAGACCAGGTCTTCTTAGGTAGCCCTAGATGGCTTGGAACTCATTGTGTAGCCTGGGCCGGCCTTTGTCTCTGCCACTTGAGTATTCTGATGGCAGCTGTATGTCGCCATGTGTTGTGTAGCAGTTTCCTACCAGATTTAAACATTCCATCAGTCAGGAAAGCTCTTTAAGAGAGACTATAAACTACTCCAAACAGCTTCAGGAAGTCCCTGATGCTGACCAGATCCACTAGGTCTTTCCCTCCAAGAGTGAGCAATACACACTGCTGGGAGACACTCTCAGACAAGACAAGCCACAAGGAAGAATGTCAGAGGAGCCAAGCTGCAAAGACTCTGAGACCGGAGTGGCTTCCTGGAAGAGGCAGAAAACCAGCAGAGCCGCCTGCAAGAGGTTTAGACCATCTGAGTCACTGGGAAAGACACTCTCCAGCCTGTTGAGCTGCCGGCAAGCTGTGCAGTGTGCTGCAGGTTTCCAGAGTTTGTAAGCTGGCAGTGTGATGGGCTTTGGTGATGCAGTTGTCATTGAGTCGTTTCTGCTGCAGTAAGCGACCCTTCACCTATATTCCAGTAACCCCAAAGAAACCCATTGGTCCACCGAGTTGGACTTGGGTGGTGTCTGCCCTTCGGTCTGCTGTGGGCTCCTTATCTGGGGTGAGTAGATTTGTATGTGTTGTTGTGTCTCCCCAGGAAGACTCTTGTCACACAACACCGATACCTGACAGATTTTAGGGTTTCTAAGTTTACAAAGAAACGTTCAGTCTCTCCTTTTGTACGCTTGTGCTACTAAAAGCTAAAGCCTCCAAATAACAATAAAGAGACGAGGAGAGAACTATTGCCTCATAAAAGTGAATTGGCTGTAATTGCTAATTCATCATGTCCTATGTTGTTAATCCAAGGAATCACTTAAGGGCAAGTGTCCTGCATATCTGTTCCCCTAACTACCCAAACATCCTCCCCATGGAATCCAAAATCATCAGAGTGGCAGAATCAGCCTTTCCAGGGCTTCTTCCCCAGGACAAAGTCCATTTAAACAACTACCCACATACAAAGTATCTTCCCAGGAGCTAAGAAAACCAGGTGAGAGGATACAGTACTCAAATGTAGCAAAGAAATAAAAAAAGGTGCATTGAAGAAAGCATGAGACAGTTTCATCTTGTGTGTTGCCTAATCCCCTTTTCTTGGGATGCATAAAGAACTGGGGATCACTGAGCCTGTCCCACTTAAACACAGTAGCAATCAGGTATCTGCAGATCCAGATGTCTGGTCAGTATTTACTGCTCTTTTTTTTTTTTTTTTAAGAATTTTTTTTTAGAATTTTTTTTTTTTAAGAATTTTTTTTTAGAATTTTTTTTTAAGAATTTTTTTTTTTTTTAAGAATTATTATCAGCCTAAAGAAAGGTTCGGTTCAGAGCAGTTTAAGAGGGAAGAGACAGGAGTCAAGCATTGCCCATTGCTGCCCTCAGAGTGGCTCTCTGCAAATTCACAGACTCCAGACAGGTGATGGGTGTGGAAGCTTCTCGGTGGGATGGGGCAATGTTTGTACCAAATCTGGAAACAGGATGGTGGCGAAGCAGCCTGCTTCATGAAAGGATATCTGCTGTGTCGCCGCCGATTGCCTCTGAAGACGTGTGAGAAGGCCAGCTAACTTATCTGACTGTGCAAATATGTTTGATAGTTCCTTTTATATTTTCATAAACTTACTTTTTCAGATAGAGAATTAGCTTCGTTTGTTCTTCGGAGTCTTATTTCACTGTACATCACTACAAATTTTTTCACTTTATAGCACAGATGTTTAAGTTGAAAAGACAAGGGAAAATAGCAATTTGGTATATTTGCTATTGTAAACCAAATAGTAGGTTAAATTACATGAACGTGTAAGTTTCAACATCTAATAATATGTGAAGGGTTTTTTTTTTTAAATGTAAAAATTTTCTAACTTAATGCACAAGCATAAAAATCAAGTGTGTTTCTTTAGGTTTACTTTGTAGAAATTTCTGTACATTTTATTTTGTATTGCAGAGTGTTATATCACTGTCCATTGAAACACAGGACTTCATAGGTTTTGTTACTTGAAGTAGAATAAATATCTACAGAGTTAAAAAAAAAAGAATTATTTATTTTAGCAGGGCAGTGGTGGTGCACACCTGTAATCCCAACACTCTGCGAGGCAGAGGCAGGCTGATTTCTGAATTCAAGGCCAGCCTGGTCTACAGAGTGAGTTCCAGGACAGTCAGGACTATACAGAGAAAGCCTGTCTGGGGGGGGGGGGGGGAACAAATCCAAAAAACCAAAACCAAACAAACAAAAAGAATTATTTATGTATTATATGTAAGTACACTGTAGCTGTCTTCAGACACCCCAGAAGAGGGCATCAGATCTCATCATGCATGGTTGTGAGCCACCATGTGGTTTATAGGATTTGAACTTATGACCTTTAGAGGAGCAGTTGGTGCTCTTAACCACTGAGCCATCTCTCCAGCCCCTTGGTCAGTATTTACAACAGAGCCTCCCAGGATGCTCAGTAACAGATAAGACCTTTCAGCCTCAAGCTCCATTCTTGCTCCTGGTCCAGACCAGCAGAATCAGCCCTGTTTTCCAGCTCCAGACTTCAGATGCCCTGCAGGGAGGGCCAGGTCAGCTCATCTCCCTAGAAGCTCTAACGACAGGCGCACACCACATTAGGACTGAAATCTCTTCCTAATAAGAATAACAATTCTAGAGAGCCAAATGAAGTTGAAGATTATTATTTTATATATTTATTTATTTTATGTATATGAGTACACTGTAGCTGTCTTCAGACATACCAGAAGAGGGCATCAGATCTCATTATGGATGGTTGTGAGCCACCATGTGGTTGCTGGGATTTGAACTCAGGACCTTCAGAAGAGCAGTCAGTGTTCTTAACCTCTGAGCCATCACACCAGCCCCTGAAGATTATTTTTAAAAATCTATTTGTCGTCTGGGTGGTAGTAGCACAGACCTTTAATCTCAGCCGTTGGTAGGTAGGCAGAGGCAGGTGGCTCTCCGTGTATTCCAGGTCAGCCTGATTTACAGAGGGTTCAAGGACAGCCAGAGGTACACAGAGAAACTGTCTGTGGAGAGAGAGAGAGAGAGAGAGAGAGAGAGAGAGAGAGAGAGAGAGAGAGAGGAATCTATTTGTCTACATTGTTTGTGAGCCATGCTTGTCTCTTTTAATTAGACCCAATTCTCTAAAGAAATTATGTACATTTTATTGTATATAATTATCCTTTTATCATGAGCAATTGTCACAGCTTGAGGCTTTGACCAATGAATGTGCTTATATAGGCCTTTTTAAAAATTTTTAACTTTTCCAGACATGTTTAATCCCAACCCTCAGGAGGCCGATGCAGGTGGATCTCTGTGAGTCTGAGGCCAGTGTGGTCAAGAGTGAGTTCCAGGACAGTAAGGGTTACACAGAGCAAACCTGTTGTAGTGGCTATTCCTGATTGTCAACTTGACTGTATCTGGAATGAACTACAATCCGGAATGGGAAGGCTCACCTGTGATCCTAATCTGGAGGCTGGGAGATACAAGTTTCTGACCTGGATCCTGGCTTGGCGATCTTGAGGCGTAGTGGCTATGAATCCAGAAGATTAAGACAGGGAGATCTCTGAGTTCAAGGTCATCTGGGACAAAGCAAGTCCCAGATCCAGGCAGGTGGCACACACCTTTAATCTGGGCCACACCCTCTGCTGGAGACCTACATAAGGACATTGGAAGAAGGAAGACTCACTCTATTCTTTGCCTGCTTGCCTTGTGGGACTGAGCAACTGCTAGATCCTGGACTTCCATTCACAGCTGCTGCTGACCATTGTTGGGAATTGGACTAAAAACTGTAAGTCATCAACAAATTCCCTTACTATATAGAGACTACCCATATGGTCTGTGACTCTAGAGAACCCTGACTAATACACCTGTTTAGGAAAAAAACAAAATAAATAAAATAAATTGAAGCATTTATTTATTTATCTATCTATCTATCTATTTATTTATTTATTTACTTACTTACTTTTAAATGTTTTTCCCCCTTCCCTTTTCCCTCTTGCTCCAGCCCCACTCGTTCCGGTCCATAGGCTCCTTTCTTTCTTTCTTTCTTTCTTTCTTTCTTTCTTTCTTTCTTTCTTTCTTTCTTTCTTTCTTTCTTTTCTTTCTTTTCTTTCTTTCTTTCTTTCTTTCTTTCTTTCTTTCTTTCTTTCTTTCTTTCTTTCTTTCTTTCTTTCTTTCTTTCTTTTTTATTTGTTTCTCATTAGGGATGGCTGTGAGCCACCCCGTGGTTGCTGGGAATTGAACTCATGACCTCCGGAAGAGCGGTCAGGGCTCTTAACAGCTGAGTCATCTCACCAGCCCTGAAGCATTGATTTAAAGGGTATGAGTGCTTTGATTGTGTGTATGTCTGAGCACCATGTGAATGCCTGGGACCTGAGAGGGTCAGAAGAGAGCACTGGATCCTCTGGAATTAGAATTATGGACAGTTGTGAGCTGCCATGGGGGTGCTGGGAATTGAACCTGGGTCCTCTGCAAGAACAAGTGCTCTTAACCACTGAGCCATCTCCCCAGCCTTTCTTTTTTTTTTTGGATTTTTGGATTTGTTTTTTTTTTTGTTTTTTTTCCCCTGAGACAGGGTTTCTCTGTGTAGCCCTGGCTGTCCTGGAACTCACTCTGTAGACCAGGCTGGCCTCGAACTCAGAAATCCGCCTGCCTCTGCCTCCCAAGTGCCCGGCCCTCCCCAGCCTTTCAAAGCTCATTTCTGTCAGTCCTCCAGTGCCACAAATACTCAAGAGTTCTATGTGTCTTCCTTTTCTTTTTTTATCTTAAATATTTCTATTTCATTTTCAGTGGTCTGTATACCTGTGTGTGTCTGGGCATGTGTATCTGTGAGTGCAGGTGTCCTTGGAGTCTGACGTAGGACATCAGATTTTCCATAACTGCAGCTGCAGGCAGTTCTGAGCTACCTGACATGGTGCTGGGAACCAAACTCCAGTCCTCTGGAAAACCAGTACATGCTCTTAGCTGATGAAACATCTCCCCAGGTCCTGTTTTATGGCTTTTCTGAGGAGGGTCTCACTGTGGAGCCCTGACTAGCTTGGGACTCACTATGTTGACCAGGCTGGTCTCAAACTCCCAGAGATCCACCAGCCTCTGCCTCCTGAGGGCTCCACTACACATGGCATCCATGTGTTCTCTTTTATAATATATTCTAGAAGTCAGAACTCATGCCAGAAAACTTTGTTTAAAGAGTCATCACCACCACCAACACCATCATCATTGTTGTCGTTGTCATCATCATCATTCATGTGTTTATAAAAAGATAAAGAGAGGGGATATGCTCTATGGAGGTGTGGTGAGG